>NW_023470104.1:0-5065 GCF_013731165.1 Rhagoletis pomonella | reverse complement strand
CCAATGATGGTTTTGCGATTGCGTGGCAAAACTTGAGCGATTGTTATTTATTTATTTATTTATTTATTTATTTAGTCTACAGAAAAATGTTTTCTTACAGACAGTTGAGATAAAAAGATTTAGAATATTTAAGTATGTGTGATACATTACAGAGTGAAATAATTATAAATATTAACTTGTAAAGATAACAATGATATTCAATAGCAATTTGGGTAGCTGGCGAGGCCTTGTCTCCAGTCTACTTTTGTGTGCGGCGGGCGGAAAGACCTAGTTTCCGCTCCGCCCTGTTCACAGGCCGTTGATCATGGTCGGAAAGGCCGAGCTTCCGATCCATGTTCCCGTAGTCGTTACTTTGTAAGTGAGGCAGGCGGAAAGTCCTAGTTTCCGCTCCACGCTATAGACGAACTGTTGGGCGAGGTCGGAAAGGCCGAGTTTCCGATCCCTGCTCCTATTGTCCTACGCGGTCGCGGAAATATACGAAGCCGTTACAATTGTACTAAGCAGTCATAGATATTGTGTAATTTTTTCGTTCACGGTTGCAGATATTAGTTTATTTAGTTAACTTGTTGAGCAATGTTTTCTTTATTACAAAAAGCGATTCAGATATGTCGATGCAATCATAATGCTTGTTAAAATCTTGGCATAAGCACCGAAAAGCATCATGCATTTCAAAGTTTGATTTACAAATACTCAACACAATAGGTTTAAAATGTCTCGTGGGTCTTGTAGGAATACAAAAATTTATCTCACTCAGTAAAAAGGGACTACTGACCATCCCGTTCATTAATTTAATTAAAAAAAGAACACCAAGCATCTCTCTACGACTCTGAAGCGTCGGCAAATCTATAAGCTTCAGGCGATCCTTGTAGGGTGGGAGATTTTTAGACGAGTCCCAACATAAATTTTTGAGGGCAAATAACAGGAACTGTTTCTGCACTGATTCGAGCCTGTCACTATGAATTTGATAGCTAGGATTCCATACTATAGATGCATACTCCAAAATCGGTCTAACTAGAGAGGTAAAGAGAACTTTAGTGACATAAGGATCGTTGAACTCCTTGGCCCAGCGCTTAAGAAAAGCCAACAATCCTCTAGCCCTAATCACGCAGGAGTTTATGTGAGACTTGAATTCTAGTTTCGGATCAATAGTTACACCTAGGTCAATGAAATTGGTCACTTGCTCAACATTGTGGTCAGATATCATATACGAATTTGGATAGAACGATTTTCTAGAGAAGGTCATGAATTTACACTTTTTCAAATTTAGTGACATGGAATTTGCTTCACACCATTCGAAAATGCAGGTTAGGTCAGCTTGCAAATGCTCCCTATCTTCTGCAGTACTAATGTACTTAAAGAGCTTAACATCATCAGCGTACATTAAGCATTTCGAGTAATTCAACACCTTAGGAAGGTCATTTATAAATAAAATAAACAAGACGGGACCAATATGGCTGCCCTGAGGTACGCCGGATGTGACATGTATTGGCCGGGAGGTACAATTTTTAAAAATTACTCTTTGTTTCCTATCCACTAAGTAAGAAGAAAGCCAGCTGAGAAGAATAGGAGGGAAGCCAATTCGATCAAGTTTATATATAAGGGTTGAATGAGATACCTTG
This sequence comes from Rhagoletis pomonella, assembly GCF_013731165.1. Classification (NCBI taxonomy): domain Eukaryota; kingdom Metazoa; phylum Arthropoda; class Insecta; order Diptera; family Tephritidae; genus Rhagoletis; species Rhagoletis pomonella. The sequence goes on along the minus strand of NW_023470104.1, from coordinate 3,446 downwards.
TCAAATGCCTTGCTGAAATCAGTGTAAATCACGTCCGTTCGAAGATTGTTTTTAAACCCATTAGACACATAAGTAGTGAATTCAAGAAGATTAGATACAGTTGATTTACCTTTGCAAAAACCGTGTTGCGATAGATCAATAGCAGAAGTAATAGAGTGAGATAGTTCTTCCGTAACGATTGCCTCAAAAACTTTAGCAATAGCACAAAGCTTCGCAATTCCTCTATAGTTTACGATGTTAGTCCTACTTCCATTTTTATAAAGTGGCAAGATAAACGAATCCTTCCAGGAAGATGGGAAGACACCCTGTTTTAGGGAAGCATTAAAAATATTTGCCAGAGGCTTATACAAATACTCTGCACAACTTTTAAGAACACTTGTGGGTATACCGTCTGGGCCAGCTGTATATGAAATTTTCAAACAATTCAAATGAATGAGGACGTCCGCAGCAGATATCGATGGAATTCGGATACAATCAAATGATGGCAGATCGAATGGGTAGCTAGATAGATTCGAATTCAGTTGGGAAGATGTAGAACTGGCAGAGTAGTTTGACTCGAAGAAACCAGCAAACATATCGGCAATAATATTTTCGTCACTGGAAACTAAGTCATTTAACTTCAATGTTGAGGGATAACCGTTAGTCTTACGCTTAGTGTTCACAAATGCGTAAAACGATTTGGGATTAGAAACTATATTGAGTCGAACCCTGTTAATATAATTATTGTAACACTTTTTTGTTCAATACATTGTATTTATGCCTAAGAATGGAGTACGCGGAGTAGTGAGAAGACAAGCCAGATTTTTTAAAAAGCTTAAATGCTTTGGATTTTTGATTTTTTAAGCGTTTCAATTCGCCAGTAAACCACTGAGCGTTAGACGTTACGTTAGCTTCCTTAACAAGAGGAATGATTTTACTGAAAATGTGGCGTAAGGAATTGCTAAAATGTAAGGCACTATCTTCAGCATTACCATCATACTGGGGCCAAGTTATCTTCGATATCTCTAACCTAAGTTTATTATAGTCTGCTGTTTTAAATGAGTAACGCTCCGCTCTTGATTTTTTACTGATAAAGCAACATGAGTTGCGTGAATTTATCAAGGACAATTCTAGTGGTGGGTGGTGAGAATCAACAGGGGTAATCAAAGCATAGCTAGGGGCTATTGTGACGTTGGAAACATCGTCCACAAAAACTAAATCCAGACATTTACCTAAGTTATTACTAACAGAGTTGATCTGGTAAAGACTAAGATCTGACAGATCGTTCAAAAATTGATTGAAGAGATCACGAGAGGAATTTGGTACTAGAATACCATCTATTAGATCCCAAGAAACACCCGCAAGATTGAAGTCACCCAGGACAATAACAGTATCGGAGGGCTTCACCATGGCATGTAGAGAGAGCAGTAAGGAGGAGTGTTTTAAATAAACAGAAAGGCTCGAGTTAGGTGGTATATAAGCAGCAACAAGATAAACGCTAATAGAATGATATCTTATTCGAACGCAGAGGAATTCAACTTCATCGGTGTCAGTGAACTCAATTTCTTCAGAAGAAAGGTCAGTCTGGACAGCGATTAAGACGCCTCCACCTTTTTTATTTAAACGGTCGTTTCGAAACACTTCATACTTAGGACACAAAATTTCCGAGTTGAACACATTCGGCTTGAGCCAGGTTTCAGTAAACACCAGTACTTTGAAGTCAAAATCATAGGACTGCAAGTGTAACCTTGATAGCTTTGTGTTCAAACCTCTCACATTTTGGTAGTAAATGCTAATGGTGAGGTTACTTATTAGTTTTTTGATGCCGAGGTGGAAAGCGGAAGTTGAGCCAAATTTTGCCCTTGCGGTCTAGATCTAAATTCAAATTCGCGAATGAAGGCACCGCTTGGCCAAAAAGATGGGCTCATTACTCTATCAAAGCAGTCTTCGGATATGTCTATTTTAAAAGAAGAAATGCTTCTTTCATACGAGAATCTGAACTTGCGTACATGCAACTCATTTGCTATCAGCCTGGAAGTTAAATACCCCTTCACATCATCGACAGTGGTATCTTTTGAAAACCTAGATATAAAGACCGATTTTTTGGAAGGGACAACGATTAAATCCCTCGGGACGGGGTTAACGCAATCGGAAACGGTTTCAGATGTGGTAGGGGGTTGCGGAACAGGGGGTTGCGGAACAGCTGTCAACTTTTTGGAAGGAGCAACGATGGCTTCGGATGTGGTAGGGGGTTGAGATGTAGTTGTGGAGTTTTTGGAAGGAGCAACGACTACTTGCATTGGAACGGTGTTGACGCAATCGGAGATGGCTTCAGATGTGGTGGAGGGTTGAGATGAAGCTGTTGAACAGGAATTTAGTGAGGCTCCAGTAGAAGAAGGACGTGGTTGAGGAGATTCAGTCCGCCGAGGAATCGGTGTGTTAAAGCTTATGAGTTCTTTGTTCATAGCTGGAGTCAAAAGGGGGCGGTTCTGCGGAAGATCCAGGTCCACAGTGATGGGATTCAACACAATATTTTCCACGCCTCTCCTACGTCTCTTAAGACCTTTTCCAGGAGAAGGAGAGGAGGAGGAAGTATCTAATAATTTAAATTCTTTGAATTCATCCTCATACTTCTTGAACTTCTCGTTGAGCAGTTTTAGCTCTTTGCTTATCTCCGAAAATCCATTTCTAGCGGTTCTAAATAGTTTACAGAGATCCACAACAGTTTTTTTACACTTTGGACATGACCAGCGAAGTCCATTGTCTCCAATAATCATATCCAGAACTCTCCCATTAATACCAGCACACTTTAAATGAGACAGTTCATCGCAAAGCCAGCACGCCACAAAACGGTCCGAACCGGCTTTTACATTACATTTTTCGAACAGACAGGACATTTTTAGCGAATTTTATTAAAAAAGAATAAAAATAGCGAAATTAGGAATGTATTGTACGAAAACGTTTCAAGCTCACAGTAATTGGCAGTTTAATAGCTAGTGGTCTTATTTAGTGAAGTTCAATGGTTAGAAACCGTGCTGAACTTAACAGTTTTAAAGCCACTGAGTTAACAAAATCAGCTGTCACCAAGAAAGCGACTGTCGATGATAAACAAAGGTGTGTGTAAAGCGCGAAAGAAAGCAAAATGAACAAACAAATGCGATATTCCTTACACTCTCACGCAAAAGCAACAATAATGCACCAAAACAGGCAAATATGCACGAAGGCCGACTAAATAAAACTTTTCAATCAACGCACTTTATGACTAAATCAAGTCAATTTATTGGAATTTGGCTTCAGTAAACTTTTTACGGTGTGAATAACACAAATTAGAACTGCTTAGCACTTTGTAAACGAGTTAAACTTTGGAAATTCTTTCAAGCGAAAGTTTAAGTGACCGCACAGTACGAACGTTGCCAGATCGAAAGCAAAAGAGTTATGGTCAATGGTCAATTCGCGGTTAACTGAAA
>NW_023470103.1:0-5065 GCF_013731165.1 Rhagoletis pomonella | reverse complement strand
ATTTTTCCCCGATTTGGCATTTTATACAATTGAATCGTTTTGGAAACCTTTTTAAAATACAAATTTATTATATTGGAATTAATAAGTTATTTTTCTCACAATTATTTGTGATATCACATGGTGACGCAATAAAAAATAAGAGAATCTCCTCCAAACACCCAACATTGATCCAAAAAAATTTAGTGGGTATAGCTACAAATGTAGCTTAAGAATTATAAAAGCCGACAAACTTCAGCAAAAAAAATTTTAGCATGCTGCATTTTAATCTATTTTGGTATACTTAAACGAAAATTATGGTACAAACGAAAAATGTCATATGGTAACCATAGTCAGCACACACCTAACCTAAATCCTAACTAACAACCTCAAACGTTTTCCTTAATAAATTGACTCACTTTTTTGTTGTATACTACCATTAATAATACAATTTGCATTGTCCATGCTTCTCTCGCATGTCGTGCTTATTCAGTCCAAAGTAGCACTTGTTGGCAAGAGGGACTCTGCATTGAATTTCGATGATGACATTAGGTTTGTATAGTAACAAATAGTCAGTACTAATTTGTACTGAAACCTGCTAATTTTTACTGGAAAAGTGTATAATAACCAGTGTTGCAATTTTGGTGCTTTTGGAGCTAGATTTAGCTCTTTATTTTTCTTTCTAGCTTCAAAATTGGGCTTTAGCTCCTAGCTCCTTTTCTAGCACTTTTTAAAATTTACTAGCACTTTTTTAGCTCCAGAAAATTTTAGTTGTGTTTGGTAATATATTAAAATAACAAATCGTAACTTCATTGTACAAGTGTTGACTAAAATTTATTTGGCTTTGGCGATCTCAGGCTATTTTCGATACCTTCATATTATTCTATTTCGATTAATACTCAGAAAACTTTCATTCCTACTGCAAATGGCGCGTAAGCAAATGGAAAATGGGCAAGTAAGTCAATTAGTTTAAGCAACGTGCGCGGGAGCACACAAACTATACCGGACAGTAGTTCGAGCTCCGATAAGCTCAGACGATGTATTCTCTCTCAGGCGGCCACGGTAGAAAAGGCATTGATAAAATTACAAATTTCGAAATTTCGAAAACATACAATTGTATCCGCGGGAAAATACAGACTATAAACTCATGGATCTAGGCTAATGAATTCCAAAATTAATTAGAAGAAAATCGTTTTTCTGAACGCGCGGATTTTGGTTTTACCTTACTAATTTTACATTTAAGCAGAGAAGGAAGGAAAAAAATATATATATTCGTAACCCGAGTTTTTATGGTCAATTCAAATATCCGAAATTGCTGATTTTAACAGTTTATAAAGTATTTTTAGTTCATTGTCTAGTTCAGGGGTTCCCAAATTTTTTTCGCCGCGCACCATTGTGCTAAACAAATTTCGCGGCTCCTTTCGATTTCCATTGCGACCTCACAAACACGAGAAGAATATTAAGTCCTTGTACGTCGGTACTTTCGTCAAGTTGCAAACTAAAAAATTCACAAGCTTGTTACGAGAACAGCCCGGCCAGCAAAAAATCCGAAACCGGGAGGAAAAGTGGATGAAACGCGGACTAGGTCTACAAAAGTACCGAATATGGTTGTGAAAGGGGTACGTTTTCGGCTATTTTTCTGAAAATTTTCTGATTCAATTTTTCGTTGGCAAAACGTACTGGGTAACTACGCTTACGAGCGAAATACACCACACAACCGGCTTGACAAACCAAGCGAAATATCACTTTGCTGCAAGCCATTTGTGTTGTGTATGTGGTTTGATGAGCCGCTGAAGGTAATTTTGATTGAATAAAAATTTTTTGATTTTCTGGCCGCCATGTTGAAGTTTGATCAAACCGCTTGCGTTGTGTATGGAAAGTTTAAAGAATTTGCCCGCACCACTAGTATACTCTAAAAGCCGAGCCCTTTTATTTGTCACCTCAATCATTTAAATCCAACGAACAGTGCGGATCTAATAATTTTTTAGACAGGTGGCAACCCTATAGGAAGCTAAAGCACTAAAGATAATATTCCCATCGTTTTGAGATTAGCGGGGTCTAAATATTTCGACTTTCCTTTATACTATGTATAGACGATAATAGTAATTTTTAAATAGGTGGCAACCTTATTCACAAAATTAAAGCTTTTGTATACGCGAAGACCATGCCCTTTCATTTGGTATCTCACGATTTGGTAATCCAACGAACGACGAAAATCTTTTAACTTTTTAATATGCCGCAACCCTACTCAGAAAAATAATACATTATTTCACTTGTAGAGGCTAAGTCTTTTCGTTTGACATGACGGTGCAGAACTGATGCCTACGCTTATTTTGATTGCATATAGTAATTTTATTTTAGAGGTGGCAACCCTTTTTCAAAAAAATAAAATATTAGTGCTTTTCTATAGGTCAATCCCTTTCATTTGGCACCTCAACTTTTGTAATCCAAGGAACGGTGGCAACCCTAATAAAATTCTAAATAAAAAACCTAACTAAATGTTGTCCGGAAAAGGCCATATTCGATGCGTTTGGCGTTAGGTATAAGAATGTTAGGTAATCTGATGTATTATGTGGGCATGTGGACTGGACCGATTGGTGATAGGTGGCGTTGCACGGTGATTCAAAACTGGAATTTAGTGTTCACAATTCACTGCAACCTTCATTTTTTACTCAGTTTGATTATTATTATTTTTTTTTAATGAAAGCTAATAAAATTTGCAATAGACCCCTGAGCCCGATTTTTGAATTTTTGTTTGGTTGTATTAAATTTTTTAGAGCAAACTTCAGAAAAAGGAGCAATTTTGAAGAAAATCCATTTCCTGTTCCAGTTAATAAATGTTACATAATAAAAACTAGTTGAAAACAATTGTAGAATTCTCCCAAAACGAAAATAAATAAAAAATTATAAGATTTTAAATGTGACCAAAAAATGTTTACCAAAATTAAATTTTTATTTTTTGGCTTTTATAAACATTTTGGGTATGCAGTTTTTTAGATCATTAAATAGTAGTATAATAAAGTGCAAGTAACTAGTTGCTAAAAGTTCACGTTGTTGTTTAATAATATAACAAACGCTTTTATTTCTCATTTAGCATGCAGATGTGCTCGAAACGTTAGCGAAAAAATTATGAAAAATCAACGCGAGCTCTTAGCCACATGCTAAGTGCACTTTGTTATACTAGAATTTAATGGTCTATAAAACTGCATACCCAATATTTTTCTAGAAACTCAACAAACATTTTTTTTTTTTGATGAACCATTTTTTTAGCATTTTAAATTTTTCTTTTCGTTTTAGGGGAACCCTACAATTTTTTTCAACTAGTTTTTGTTATGTGACACTAAAAAATTGAATGCAAACAAACAAAAATTCAAAAATCGAACTCAACTGGTCTCTTGCAATTATTAGCTTTCATTAAAAAAAAAAAAATACAATCAAATTGAGTGAGAAATGAAGGTTCCAGTGAATTGTGAACACTAAATTCCAGTTTTGAACCACTGTGCAGCGCCACCGATCACCAGTCGGTCCAGTCCAATTTGAGTAAGACCCCAACTACCTCTCCACATGCCCACATAATACATCAGCTTACCTAACATCCTTCTCCCTACGGCCAAACCCTTCGAACATGGCCTTTCCCTGACAACATTTAGTCGATTCACTTATTTAGAAATAGTTTAGTAAGCTGCTGCAACAATAAACACAGATTTTCGTTCGGTTTTCCTTTTGTTTTTTAAGTGATTTTCTGCAATGAAAATTTTCCAGTATTCAGATATAAAGGCTGCGTTTCTTTATACATTCCAAGATAATCCCATTTCACAGCCAGAATAAACAGAGTGCGTTTGAAATATACGTTAACATTATCATCAGAAGCGTTCTAAATAATAAGTAAATAAAAAAGATGATTCCAAACGTTCAGAATGAATAAAGAAATTCAGCCAAAAATAATAAAAAAATGTATAGTTCCATTTTTAATAAAATAAATATGTATCTAGAATATTTGATTCAGGTATACAAATGAACAAGGCAAAAGCTCGGTTTATTCGATTGTAAAAATCTGTTTTCGAAAAATCAAGATTTGAAGAAAACCGCCTGAAAATATTAAAAAAAAAACCAGCTGTTTGAAAAAACCGAGTCAATCACCCTGGTACATACAAACACACGTTATTTCCACCAAATATATAAAGAGGTTAGGCGAAGCCATGCAATTATGTATATATTCCCTATCTTTCTCGTAAGCGAAGCACGTGCTCAATGTAAACATAAACATCAAGAAAAAAATAAACAAAAACAAGAGTCTTCCCAAACAAACCCATACCACTGTCATATATGCATATGTACATATGTATGTGCAAGTATGTCCTCACTCCACCTTAGAAAAATTTCCCAAAACAAAAATTTGACGCATGCGTCCGAACGATTCACGCACTGACAGTTGGCTCTCCTCAGACTAACCCACCCTTGGTTGCCAAAACCCACAAAGGTATACAAAATATACATATAGTATTGAATTTTTCCACGCCCAACCAATGTATGTAAAAGGCATTTTTTCAATTGTCCTGTGGCACTTACGCGTTGCATTGCTGTATGCGAATAGAAGTAAAAAATGCACAAAAACTATTTTTAACATCTTTACAATTAGCCGACGTTAATTCATTTATTATTTCATATGAAAAAATGTTAAAAATGGTTTCACATATTTTTCAAATTAATTTTAGATATCGAACGCGAGTCGAGCGCTTTGTCCGCGTGTTAAGGAAGCGCTCATTCGTAGGACTAAATTGTGATGAGTGCGACCAGTTATGCGAATGCTGTATTGGCATTCACTGATTTGACAGATGAAAATATGTGGAATTTCCCTTAAAATCTTGAAGGGGAAGTTCCTCTTGGATAACGGTATATACTTAAGTTTTTAAAACCTTTGAAATTTTCTTGAAATAACTTAATAAGAATAAAACGAAATAATTAAAATAATTAAAATAAAATAAAATCAAATCAAATCAAGTCAAATCAAATCAAATATAAAATATCAAATATGAAATATGAAATATAAAATATAAAATATAAAATATAAAATATAAAATATAAAATA
>NW_023470102.1:0-5065 GCF_013731165.1 Rhagoletis pomonella | reverse complement strand
AACTAAATATCTTTAGTTGTCGAAACTAATCCTTTTTCTCAGTGTAATTAGGTATTTCATCGATTCTTACAAAGAAGTTGGAAACTGTGTACCTATCAGGGAACTGCATTTATTCGTGTTTTTAAGTAACTGGTTGAGTAACAAAAATAGTGTTTGTGGATATTATTCATTGCAGAATATTCACACATATGCACTAACACTATTTTACGCTCGGCACACAAAGCGAGAGCCATAGTTGCCAACTTGGTGCTTTAAGCACTAGATTTAGTGCTTTTTGAAAATTAAAACGCCAAAAAAATGGTTTAGTGCCTAGTGCCCTTTTTAGTGCTTTTTTCTGCACTAAAATTTCTGAATTTACAAGAATATACAAATTTAAATGCACGCCACGATTGATAAAAAGATGAAGTTGCAAACCCACGTTCTTGCGTTCTTGCGTTCTTGTTATATTGTATTCGCGTTGAAAATGCTAGCACGCAGATCAGTTAAGTGTTTATTTTTTTATTTTCTTGATTATTGATTGATTACACAGTCCGAAAAATTTTAACTTTTTTTGCCACCTGAGTTAACCGGTTTTTAGATTTTTCGGTGCTGAATCCAAATCTGGCTCTACCACGTCAGAATTTTGAGATATCATAACCTCTAAGCGTAAAAACACGGTTTATTATAAAACAACGAATTTTTTCGCTCGTTTCTACTTAGGGTATCATTAAGTATCACTCTTCCCCTTCAAAATTCAATTTCTTTTGTTCTATTCGCCTTGAAAATGCTAGTAGATATGCGAGTAAGTTAAGTATTTCTTTTTTTCTTTTCTAATTATTTGTAAAAATTTTTATTTTTGGACCACCTGAGTAAAACACATCGTTTCTTGGTGCTGAATCCAAATCTGGCCGCACAATTGCTCTAGTACTACAATTTTTAGATATTCTACCCCCAGATTGCCAAGAACACGTGTTTTTGCAATATTTGAGGTTATATAATGAAAACATAAATTTTTTTTGCTCATTTCTACTTAGGGCATGATTTTCGTTTGTTGGGATTCGATTTTTCTTTCTTGAGATATATCAGTTTTAATGTGCAGTACTTCGGTATTACGTCGTGAGCATGAGTCATTAGAGCATATGGCTTTTCAATCGTTATGAGCGAAAAAGTTTTCTTTATTAATTTATGTATGCATCCTTGTAAATATTTTTAATTTTTTTTGTTTTTGTTAAATACAAACTGTTATGATAAAAGCATCCTTTGATTAAAAAAAATTTGGTGCTTTTAGTTCGGTAAAACGCTTTTTCTTCCAAGTTTTTGGTGCTTTTTGAAAATCACAAGTTGCCAACACTGTGTACAACAGTGGTCGGCAAAAGTTAAACTGTGACTGTGTTGGTGAGAACAAGAGAACTGCTCCGCATGAGCAACCCAGTAGGAAATTACGAGAAGTGAAACAAAATTTTTAACTTATCGGTCTTCAACAAAAACATATGAATACATATATTTAACACATACATATGTACATATATGTGCATCGCTCATTTACTATAAAAGTATTATAATCCCAAAAAAGCAAAAATCGGGTTAACTATGCAAGAATGAACATTAGCTCTTTCTTAGGTTAGGTTAGGTTAGGTAAGGTGGCAGCCCCGTGTAACCGGAGCTCACTTAGACAATGTAAGATTGTCCTTTGTGATACCACAATTTGGAAAAGCCCCCTAAACTTTATCGTTAAAACGCTCCGAGCCGATTATGTATTTACTATTACGGCTGATCTCAATGCCCCAGAGCTCCTCGGGGCTGTTTAGAAAGCGAGAGCCAAAGTACTTCAACATTAGCCTCGCAAATGCTGGGCACCTAAGAAGGTAGTGTTGAGGTGATTCTACCTCGTCATCTTCCAGGCAACAGCGACACAAAGGGTCCGGCAGAATGTTCAGCCTAACTGCGTGGATACCGATAGGACAGTGACCCGTTAAAACCCCCACCAGAACTGATAGCTGTGGCTTTGTGAGTGTGAGGAGTGCCCTCGATCGCCCCCGGTCCACCCTCGGCCAAAAGGACCTTGCGATCGCACATGTCATGGTATTCGCCCAGCGTTCGCTGAGCTGACATGAGGCCCATTTATCCAAGAGCGAACCGCAAGCGATCAATGGCACCCCCAGCCACTCTTTATTCGGTAGTAACGTTTCACGGGTTCCTTCCCTGGCCAGCTCGTCAGCCACGCAGTTCCCGCCAATGTCGCTGTGTCCCGGAACCCAAATAAGCCTATTGCGGAAGTATTCCGACGCGGCCGAGAGAAAGAGAAGACATTCTTTAACCAGGTTAGAGCGCACCTCTAACGAACTCAAAGCCCTGATAGCCGTCTGGCTATCAGAATATACGCTCACTTCCCTGTCGGTTATAACGCTCCTTAGCAGTGAATCCACCGCCTCCTTGATAGCAGCTACTTCCGCCTGGAATACACTGCAGAAGCCCGGGAGCCTGAACTTAGTGCTGATGGAAAGCTCTTGACAGAAGACCCCTCCACCAACCCTGCCATCCAGTTTCGATCCCTCCGTAAAGTAGTTCACCGCACCCCTCCTCCAGAAGTCCCGCCCGGCCCACTCATCCCTTGAGGGAAAATGGACAGAGAAGAAGCTCCTAGGAGCCGTAACGGTGGTGCAGTAATCTGTGCGATCAGGGATGAAGTCGAAACCTCCTAGAACTCCAGAGTGTCCGGTCCCTAAGTTGGTCAACCAATCGGTTTCCCTGAGTCTAATAGCCGTTCGCGCCGCGACGACGTCGACAGGCGCTACGTTTAGCATTGCGTTCAGTGCTAATGTGGGGCGGTTCGCAGTGCCCCACTAATACCAATTAAAGCAGCCCGTAGTACGCGCTCCAGCTGCCTAGCTTGTATAGCCTTTTCCAGAGAGTTCCACCAGACTAGGGCCCCATAGAACATAATTGGCTTGACTACGGTCTCGTATAGCCAATAGGCAACTTTAGGGAAGATGCCCCATCTCTTACCAATAGCTCCCCTACTGCAATATAAGGCCACTGATGCCTTTCTTGCCCTTTCCTCGATGTTTGGTACCCACGACAACTTCCTGTCCAGGATCAAGCCCAAGTACTTGACCCTGTCAGACAACTGTAAGCGCAGACCTCCAACCGAGGGAAGAGCAGCAGCGGGGATTTTATATTTTTTGTGAATAAGACCAGCTCTGTCTTACTGGGGTTTACAGCATAACCACTTTTGGCCGCCCAGTTAATAACTATGTTAAGGTACCGTTGGGTCAGTTTATACAGATTGTTCAGGTATTTACATTTAACTAGGAGCGCCACATCGTCTGCATAGGCAATTACCCGACAGCCGTGTTTCTCCAGCTCCACTAGTAGCTCATTTACCACGACGACCCAGAGAAGGGGTAAGAACCCCTCCCTGCGGGCTGCCCCTGCTCACCATGCGAGACAAGCAGGCGCTCCCCAGGTGGCCATGACAGTTCTGTCACGCAGCAAGCTTTCGATGAGCCTAATGAGACTGACCTCAACCCCAAGCTTATCTAGCGACTTAACTATTGCGTCCGGCAGGACAATTAAAAGCCCCTCGATATCGAGCAAGGCTCCTACGGTAAAGTCCTTGTGAGTGAAGGCTTCCTCTATACACCTCACAATTGTATGCAGAGCAGTATCGACCGACCGTCCTTTACAGTAAGCATGCTGAGCTCTAGACAGGCGATCCCGAGGCATCATGCTCCTTATGTGCATATCAACCAGCCTCTCCAACGTCTTCAGCAGAAACGATGAAAGACTGATTGGCCTAAAGTCCTTGGGGGCAACATGAGAGCTCCTTCCGGCCACCTTGACGACCCTCCAGCCCCTGGGAATGTACCCGTATCTAACGCAGCTCGCGTAGATTGGGGCCAACCAACGGGACGACACCTCCGCCGCCTTTTGCAGCTGCGCAGGTATGATGTCATCAGGTCCTGGTGATTTAAAGGGTTCGAACGAATTGATCGCCCACGCCATGCGGCGCTCATCCAGGAGGTCAGAAACAGCAGCACAGTCTCCACACACTTCCCCTAAGGAGATCTCCTCAGGGAAGGGATCGGAAGGAAAGTGAGTGTCCAGGAGTAGCCTAAGCAACTCCTTTCCTTTCTTATTTCGGACTTGTAGATTCCTAGTCCAACCTTATAGAGTTCCCAATCAAAAGACAACTCCTACGGGCCCTATTGAAAAGTTGTCTGCTCGACGCTCTTAACTCAGAGAGCTCCACAGTCCACCAAATGCGTTTCCCTCTACCTTTCTGAAATCTCAGCGGACATGCGCTTTCAAGAGCTTCCCTGCACGCAGAGCTGAAAACTTCAACAAGCTCCTCCAGCGAGTCTACCGACTGAACAGAATTTGGTTCTGGCGCATCAGGAAGCACTCCGCGAAGGTTCCTGTTATACAGATCCCAGTTCGTGCTCCTCAGGTTCCTGAAGGGCTTGCTACGTGGACGCGTTTCGTCCAAAGAGAATTGAATATACCTTTGATCGGAAAAGGAGTGTTCGCTCAGAACCCTCCAATCCGAGATCAGAGGTGCTGTCTCAGATGAAGCCAGAATGAGGTCAAGAACCTCCTCCCTGGCAGCAGTTATAAACGTAGGGGAATTCCCCCTGTTATAGATATGTAAGTTTTCACTTAGAATAAACTCAAAAAGTGACTCACCTCGCAAGTTTGTATCCGAGCTGCCCCAAACTGAGTGTCTCGAGTTCGCATCGGACCCCAAGATCACGCCAGCTTTCCGTCGCTTGGCTTCCGCTAGAGCGCTCCTCAGCAGCGTTGGAGGTGGCTCCACCTCGTCATCGTGCGGCATGTAGCCGGATATGAGCCAGAGTTCTCCAGCCTCTCGTTCCAGCCTAATTGTAACCATATCCTCATTGCTGAAATTATGCAAAATAAAAGCTTTTAGTTCACCTCTGATAAGCATACAGGGCCTAGTTCTACCTACGTTGTTCGCCGCTATCAGCTTGTAGTTCCTTGTTCGGATTCCAGAGATACCATTACTGCTCAGCCATGGCTCCTGTATCAGAACCACGTCAGCCCCACCGCAAAAGTTTGGCGGATG
>NW_023470101.1:4710-5065 GCF_013731165.1 Rhagoletis pomonella | reverse complement strand
AGATTCGAACAATCTTTATATAATAAGCTAGGATTAGTAAAATATGAGATCTCGCAAATAGTTTTAGCTACTCAACTTGCGAAAAAAGGTATATTTCATTCTCATTTATTAAACAAAGCAGATATAGCCAATATAATTTCCCAAACCGAAACTCTACCTTTCAAAAATGAATTAGAAGCTCTCAGATACGCAGAACCGTCAATGATAGTCAAAGGCTGCATTTCTTTATTCATTCTGAACGTTTGGAATAAACTTTTTTGTTTACTTATTCTTTAGAACGTTCCTGATGATATGTTAACGTATATTTCAAACACATTCTGTTTATTCCGGCTATGAAATGAGATTATCCGGAATG
>NW_023470101.1:0-4610 GCF_013731165.1 Rhagoletis pomonella | reverse complement strand
GATATAGCCAATATAATTTCCCAAACCGAAACTCTACCTTTCAAAAATGAATTAGAAGCTCTCAGATACGCAGAACTGTCAATGATAGTCAAAGATTCGCTTCTCCTATACGTCATATCTTTGCCACAAACCGAAGATATTTTATATAACAAAATTCTTATCCGATCAACAGTAAAAAATAACAAACAAATTTATCTTCAATTTAGTAAATTTTCATTGCGCAAGAAGGAAAATACGGCATTCGCGAAAAATGCATGATTATTGACGATATAACAATTTGCATATTGAAATCAATTAGAACCTTTGGATGAAAACCATTGTATTCCACAAATCCTCGCGGGAGGGAAAGCGACTTGCGACCATCAAGTTCGAAATGATCCTGTAATAGAATTAGTTGCAGATGGAACGGTTTTCATTTCCAACTTTATAGGAAATTTAACATACAATAATTTGACACAGATCTTGAACGGGACCTTTATCATAAATTTTTATAACGAAACTATTACTATAGGCGATATGAATTCCACAAATTGACAAACCACCTCTAACCAAATCTTACCTCCTATACTCTCAAGCAACTTAACTGAAAAAGAGATAAAAATAGATTTGGAATACCTCCACCAACTCCATCTGACGAATGTAAAAAAATTAGATTACATCTCATCCAAGTTTATTATGTCAATAAGCTACAGTTTTTTAGCAATATTTCTAGGACTAGCATTATTTATAATACTATACTTCCACACAAGATCAGCTTACCACAGGAAATTCCAATTCACTCCTCCAATAATAGATTTCCAACCAATTGCGATAGGTAAAGGTTAAATTATATCATCTTCATTTATTTTATCAGCGAGACGCTGATACTTAAAAAGTTAACACAGTCAATATTCTCTGTTCACAAAAAAGCAGAAACAGCAAATTCACATTTTGTGCGAACGGAAGTGATCGCGACAAAATGTGAAGAACTCTTTTATTAATTTACTTACCTGTTCCATTTGCAAATTGATGACTAGCCAACATTAAATTACAACAATATTTAGCGGAAGCGATCGCGACGGAATATAAGCCGCCGCGACTTGCAATAACAAAATAAGTAAGAAGTAACCCAATTATGATGAATTTAGCAAGTAGGCGATATTGTATAAAATTTCCATAAACAAAATACCGATTTAGCAAGTAAACAATTATATTGTAAATGACTATCATTATATTAGCAATTAAGCAATTTTTTATTTTAAAAAGAATATTCAATAAAATAATACAGGTTCAGTTTGTAAACGGTAATCATTACTACAAGTTGTGTTTCCACTGGCGACCAGACAATAACTTGAATATGTTCCGCTCTCAAACCAAATCGGCAAACAATCAACTAAGATTTGGTAACTATGACTAAACCATGTGTTGAAAGAAAGCTTGTCTGTATTAGCAGAGCTTAGTGGCATCCTTTTATGAACCATACTTTAAGTTGAATGGAATTTGTAGAAATATGCTTCAAAAAAATATTGTGTGTTTATATGTTTAAAAATTTGATAATTGCCTGAATTGTAACTATGGATTTTTAATTTAACGTTGGAGATGACAAAATGTAGGGGTACATCTTCCCATTAACAGGTTGGGTGGGTATCGACAGGGGAAAAGCTACCATCCTTTTTTCCCCTCTTTTGAGCTATAGTTGTTGTGGATTCCCTATTTACACTTCAATTGTACACTGTGGTGTGGATGTAAGTTACTTTTTTTGCTGCCTAAGGTTTTAATGATTTCGCTGGCTTAGCTTCCTGTTATAAAGATGTTCCTTGTTATGTTTTTCGGCATACATATAAGTTTTATGTACAACTTCCGCTGCATAAGACTACGGCAAGCCCATTCCCATTTCCCTGCGCTAAGCTGAAGCATACACTGAGAAAAAGGATTAGTTTCGACAACTAAAGGTATTTAGTTCCCGAATTTTGACAATTGGGAACTGTGACCAAGTATTGGGAACTATTACCATGAGTTGGTAATTATAACTAAATATATTAAAGCTTCTAATATTCATCTAGGTTGTACCAAATCGTTAATTTAGTTGAAGGGTTTGGTAAATACTAATACATACGTGCATTCACTTGTAATTATGATTTTTCCGCTTTAAAGCTTTTTGTTTTTTTTTTTGTTTTTTTGAATACTAAATTTAGTCAAACATTTTTCAATATCTCCTCAAAAGAAATTTATACGTAAATTGCCAAAAGAAGTTTATAGCAGTGTTCGCTATGCAAAAAATGTGTACAAGTTGGTACCAATTGTTACCAAATCGTGTTCGTTTAGCCAAAAACCCAGTAAAACTTGCAAGGAGAGAGCACAATTTTGACATTTCATTTAGAGGGGAAGTTGCAAATTCGTGCAGGGAAAATTTTTGCCAGTAAGAATTTGCAAGCAAGATTGTGGCACACGGTTGCATTTTTGTCAACATTAATTTGTATCAGCGAGTTCGTTAAATTTAAAATGAACAATCCTGTTGCGATTTACTAATGAAAGAAGTATGTTTATTCAATTAATTTAATTAATTCCAAACATTTGAACGGTACTCGGCAGAAAAAGCTGTATTCGTAATCGGAACGCACTTGACACCACTGTCGATATAGGAAATCCGACAGTGACCTCCACAATGAAATTGAAGGGTATGTTGAAGAAAGTCAGAATAATAAGAAATATAAGTATAGGTCCTGTTTTGGTTTCCACCTGAAATAATTTTAAAAATTTATTATGCTCGAAATGCAACCGTGGACGCCAGCTGGCAGTGAAGCTTGCTAATGTTTGCTAATTCCTGTTCGCGCAAAACTTAGTAAGTTTCTCTCATTGGGAGAGCAAGGTACCTTGTTCTCTGAATTTTGTTACTGGATAATTCTTAGTGGCAGTTGCATGGCGAACACTCCTTATATTTACTTACATTTGTTTACTCCATCGAAGCGACGTTGAGCCCAGCGACGACGACGTAGCAGAAATGTGTGCGGTCGATCATGTTCTATTCTAGCAGCTAGCGAGCATGTTCGCCAGGTCTGAGGGAAAATTATCTTCTGAGCAGAAATTATTGGAAAATGTTGTATGCTCCGGACTGTCAAACAGGAAAATTTTGTTCGATGCGTTTGATTATTTACGACTAAACGCTACTGTTTTCGATCGCTAGTTTTATGTGCACATATACAGTATATTTTGCTTTGCTGCCTCTATGCTTAAGTGCACATTTAAGATACCTACCCCAAAATGCGCATCAAAAGCATTATTTTTAAGATTTATAAGGAAACTGCTCCGATAGATGCATTCAACATACCTGCACATTGGCGATACCTGCCTTAAAAATTGTGCGACTAGTATCAATTATCAATGAAAGTATTACGTTTACCTGCACTGGCCCTACAATTACCTAATTTTACAACCTTTTATTTATTTTTCTCATCTCGCAGAAAACGAAAATGGCTATCAATTTATGTAGTTATATAGATAATTAGATAACATTCGGTAAACATTTCGCTTGCAGTAATTTCTACATGGTAAGTGCTCCGCCAATATTTGGTTTCATAGGGATTCGGATACCTTCCTCATTGAAGTAGTAAAAGAAGGATGTGCAGCTAACCAAAATATTTTGTATATGTATGTATGTAAGCGCGTTCACCTCTGATCCGGTGAGCATGCTAATGAATTTTTAAGTAAAGTAACAAGCTACCAGTTAAAATAATAAGAACAAAAAAAAATAGTACCTGATAGTTGCATATGTACTATGGTTGTAAAGGAAAAATTAAGAGCAAACGAACATTATCATTGCAACTCCTTGGAAACTAGAGCTGCAAAACTATCGATTGTACTATCGATAGTATCGATAGTTTTATTTTTAGAAAAACATCGATTGTTTTCAGGCGATAGTCGATAGTGTCGGTGCATTGATCTTTGTCGATTTGTGATATTTCCTTAAATAAGTGACTCTGTGAATTGAACTAAGGAAAATATTCTGCTTTATCATGAATATTTGGTGAAAAATTTCACCTGAAAATTCAGCAATTTTTTTAGCGATTTTATATGTGCGAGTGTTAATTATTTCACAGGTGAATACGTTATACGATAGTGTGAACATGATTCGAAGTGAACTACTTCGCTTGGTGAATATTCAACATACGATAGCTTAACTTCAAAAGCGAAATGTGAACGAGTTCACACGAAATGAAAATTCATGATAAGGCTGATTTAGAACTTCACGCTTAAGATGTAATATTTATAATTACATATGTGCAATATTTATATTTACATATGTACATATACATATATATATATATATATATATACAATCGATATTTTCATAGTATCGTATACTATCGTGTTGTATATATAGGAAAACTTCAATATATAATATATATACATATATATATAGATATTTTGTTCGGAGTTGAAGTTTTCCTACATATACAACACGATAGTATACGATACTATGAAAATATCGATTGTATTTTTCAAACTATCGAAACTATCGAATGGCGTCACTATCGATAGTTTTGCAGCTCTATTGGAAACTAAATCTTACGATAATTACCATATTGTAACGACCGTCATTCATATGTATATTCATTACTTGTATTTTATTT
>NW_023470100.1:0-5066 GCF_013731165.1 Rhagoletis pomonella | reverse complement strand
TTCATCACCGCCTGGAACATAGCTGGAGCGTTTACCAAACCAAACGGCATACGGTTGTATTCGTAATGTCCGTCTGTGGTTACAAATGCGGTGTACTTTTTACAATCTTCATTAATCTCGATTTGATGATATTCCATGCGTAAATCCAATGTAGTAAAGAGTTTGTTACCTGCCAACTGAGCGTAATGTTCTTCCATTATAGGCATTGGGTAAGACATTTTTACGGTAATTTTGTTAAGACAGCGATAATCAATACAAAGACGGTGTTCTCCATTGCTCTTTTCGACAAGTGCTACAGGAGAGGCGTACGGTGATTCGGAAGGACGTATGATGTTATTATCAAGCAAGTCTTTTATAATTTCGCTCACAATTGGACGTTTTGCAAATGGTATACGATAGGGTTTTAAATTTACCGGACTATTGCTATTTAACTCAATTTTCAGTGTGGCCAATTCGCAACAACCAAGCTCAAAACCTTTTCAGCAAATACTTCACGATTACTACGTAGCACATTTTGAAGTTTATTGTAATCATTGGGATTTAGATTTTGTTCGTTAGTAATTTTTAATATTTTTTCGATTTTATATCGGCCGTCTTCGATTATTAACCGTGAACCATCACGGCACAGACTATTGGTTCCCAACAAAACATTCTCATTGATTAGATCGTCATTCACAATAAGTAGATTTACTATATATTTTGCATTGTCGATTTCCATAACTGCATTAATTTGACCATTGCACTGGACTTTACCACCGCCAAAACCATTTAAAGTCACTGCGCAAGGCATTGTTTCGCCTAACGATTTGCAAAATGTTTCGCGCACAAGGGTGCTCGTGCTTCCCGGGTCGATAAATGCATTTGTTTTATATCCATTAAGCTTTGTTTCTTTGACTATACCGTTGTGCACAAGCCAAGTTGTCTTCGAAGGATTTATCAATAGCGCGAACGTCATTTTTAAATTTATTCGGACAATTTTCAGTTTTATGATTCATACGCCTTTTTCACAGCGTAGCTTTTTCTGGGGTTGAATAACTCAGTGAGAGGGGCAAGGCGAATTTATATAAGGTGGTGTTACTAGCTCAGCTAGGGATGGCAAAGTCGACTTCGACTTTCGACCAAAATCGACTTTTTACTCCTGAAAGTCGAATTTTAGTGATCGACTTTCAGTTTATTGAAGTCGACTGAAGTCGACTTTTCACTTTCGACTCTCGACTTTTTTTAATTTATTTGCATATAAAAACTGATCTTCTAACAAGGGCGCGGAGTGCTGTTTGGTCGTATTTCAAAAAAATTGCCAATAAAACTGAAGTGAAATTTGAAAAGTGTGGTAGAGAAATGAATTTTAATGACAGTACAACAACATTGTCAAATCAGTTAAGAGCAGCGCATAAAATTACTATACGAAAACAAATTCCTCAAATTTGTTAATCGTTTGTCTCCACAATCTTCAGTTAATAATGAGGTAAGATAAACATTGGTATTTATTTTAAAAATTTCATGCAAGAAAGTTTTTCAGCATTAATTTATGTAAGTTTCTGCAGACAGTTTTTGGTTCGAATTTGACCAATCCGTAAGGTACAACATTTTAAACACCGCTAAAAACGTTGCTGGTAGGATTCCAGTTAATATGCGACATTAGTCGTGTGGATAGTCCCAATCCACTAGCTGTCTGGGCTACTCCCATATTTATCCATGCTTATAAAGTGGCACTTATATTTCTACCAATACCCGCCAATTCTGCTCCATCGGAAAGGCCACATTTTTCAAAAAGTTGTCCGTAATTACCAAATATCGATTCAAAAAATTTTTAGAATTGTTTTTTTTTTTTAATATAATTTTTAAAAACCCTCACAACCAACATTTTCATGCTGTATAACTGGAACAATTTTCAAAATTTTTAAAAATCCTTTAGTGTTTGTTTTTTTTTACCTAGCATTGAATTTCACTAAATTACAGATTATTCTAAAGACCACTAGTAAATCATGATATTTTTGGCGCATTCTGACTCTTATATTTATAGCTAATATATGAGTTAAATGCGGAGTATACTTAATACATTTTATTTTTATTAAAAAAGTCGAATTATAACTTAAGAAATTTTTATTACATGGCAGTTGAGAAGTGCATGTACATAAATTTCATTAATTTAATGAAGGAAATTTTTGCATATGCAGCAGTACATAGCATGCATTTAGGCGCCTGGTGTTAGCAGTCGCGTCTAAACATACCGCCCCCCCCTAGACGATTTGGTCGTCTAGTAGATGTAAAATAAGCCGCAAATATCCGGCTCGAAGGACCATGAATAACTCCGTGAGAGGGGAGACCAGTATGTTTGCATGTATGTATATAAAAAAAATATTTATTAGACAAAAAAGTGGTGGGTAGGCACTGTGGCCAATGGTAATCAACTATTACCACCTCCGCATGGTTGTAAGCCATGCAGAGACCGCAGAATGCTCTGGAAGCAGTTTTCGGAGGATGCATCCGACTAGGCAGAGCATACTTTGAACTGCCATCAAATTATAACTTAAGAAAGTTTTATTACATGGCAGTTGAGAAGTGCATGTACATAAATTTCATTAATTTAATGAAGGACATTTTTGCACATGCAGCAGTACATAGCATGCATTTAGGCGCCTGGTGTTAGCAGTCGCGTCTAAACAGAGATTCGGGACACTTTATGGCGTAATGCCCGAGTTTTAAGCAATTGTAACATTTAAAATTTTCCAACGAGTTAGGAACACCTCTTGCGCTTGATGTTGTATTAACATTTGTTTGTGGCGTGATTTTCGGTTTGAACTGCAGAACCGGTTTATGAACCTGTAATTGTTAATATCTCTTAGTAAGTCGTTGCATCGAAAATACTTATTTGATATTTTTCTACGCAGATCGTTATCGTTAATCCCATTTATTATATGCAAGGCGATTGCATTTTCCGGCAAACCACCTTTCATACCAAGGGAATACATTTTATAATAATATGCTTGCGGAGATTCATTTGGAAAACGTTTAAGTCGTGACATTTTAATATGCACTTGCGCGACTATGCGCGACACAAACTGTGACCATGTCATGAAAATTTCGGAAAGGGAGTCAATCCAAAGTTTTGCTGCCCCTTGCATTTTCTGTTGTACCGCACAAATCAAGATGGTTTCGTCCCACTGATAACCATTTTTAAGCATTTCCACCCGTTTTACAAATTTGGCGCGCTCAGTGATGAATCGGATATGGATCAAATGAAGGTAACAGGTCAATAATATCACGAATCTCGTATACTGAATATTGTACAAATTGTCCGTTAGTCGTTGGTACATATTGGTGTGACGTAGGCCAGGGAGCATTTATATCACTATAAACATTCAAATTCGCATTGGGGATGCGTGTGGTATTACTTGTTGGCACAAATTCTTGAATGGGTACATTACCGGCACTAACTGAAAACGTGGTGCCTCGAGGATGTGCCTGCAACGGTGACACTTCGTTGTGAACAAAACACGAAGCTGGAGTAAACATTTCTCTAGTATTTACTGGTGAAG
Source organism: Rhagoletis pomonella (assembly GCF_013731165.1). NCBI lineage: Eukaryota > Metazoa > Arthropoda > Insecta > Diptera > Tephritidae > Rhagoletis > Rhagoletis pomonella. The sequence continues at coordinate 1,527 of NW_023470100.1, read as the reverse complement.
AAATACTGCGAGGCACAAAATCATTACGACTGCTGACAACACTGTCTTGTCTCGTTTCCAAATCTCGAACGGTTTTCTGCAGCTCGGAGATTCGTTGGAGTAAACATGAACTTTCACTAGCACTCATAAGTTTGTTCTCAATTAAATTTGTTTCCAAGCGACCAATGAGTTTAAGTTTCCTCCCATTACATGGAAGTCCTGCTTGTTTACAATTTCGTTTTAGTTCAGCTACTGTCAAACTTCTAAGCTCTGACATTTCTTTTTTTGTCTATTTTTCACTCTATCGTGTTTTTGCTCAACTTTACTTTTCAACTGAGAGCTTTTCCCGTTCATCGGGGCTTTCAAAAAAATAAAGCATCTTGCTTAAGCTTTTAATTTTTGAACGAAAACTTAACGAAAAGCTGGATATTTTTTAAAATAACCGCCGAATTCAGACCGCGTTCGAGTTTTACCGACTTGCTCACGACGGCTTCTCGGTGAACACCAACAATGGCAGCGGAGTCTCAATTTTTTCGCACGTATTCAATTCACAATTTCTTAACTCTTCACTTTTCATTTCTAACACGCATTAACAAGCTTTTTCATCTCACTCTGAATGGTCAAACGAATAGCCGAGTGTATCGTTAGGATGGTATTTGATCCACAAATATATATTGTTTTATTGAGAAAAGTGTAAAGTAATATTTCAATAAAAATTTAGACTGTAGGCTAAAGGTTGGCTAGTTTTTCTATTCGCGTTATCCCGTAGACCTCGCTGTTCGACTACTCTCTTCTTCTTCTCGTTGTCGCTGCTGTACATAGGGTTGCCAAGCGTGACAATTATTTATACTACTAGATTAGTAGACCTTATGATTGGAAGTAAAATATACTTACATATATATTATATAAATAATTAATTAATTAACCTCCTCATCAATAAATTGAAATATAAAGGAATAATCAAACAATATCAACAAAATGTCAATATCATGCTGCTGCTTCAAACCCAAAATGATAAATTTTTGAGAGATGGTTATTTAAATGTCGAGTTAAACAAACTAAGAAAAAGGTAGTTCCAATTAGTACATGAAATCCGTGGAAGCCTGTTGCCCTAAAAAAAAAAATAGAGCCATAAACTGAATCGGCAATTGTAAATGGGGCTTCAACATATTCATACGCTTGTAAAATAGTAAAGTAGATACCTAATAGTACTGTAAAAAATAACCCTTGTGTAGCTTGTGAATGATTTCCTTCCATTAAACTGTGATGTGCTCATGTAATGGTTACTCCTGAAGCTAAAAGAATTGCTGTATTTAGTAAAGGGATTTGAAATGGATTAAATGGTTTAATTCCTATAGGTGGTCATGATGCTCCTAGTTCGATAGCAGGTGATAATCTTCTATGAAAAACAGCTCAAAAAAAGATATAAAAAATAATACTTCAGATAAATTAAATAAAATTATTCCTCATCGAAGGCCTAAAGTAACAGGGATAGTGTGTTATCCTTGAAATGTACCTTCACGTGATACATCTCGTCATCATTGATAA
>NW_023470099.1:0-5066 GCF_013731165.1 Rhagoletis pomonella | reverse complement strand
CCCCCCCCCCCCTAAACTAAAAACTTAAAAAAAGGCAAAATCAGCTTTGAAAACAGGCAAACATTTTTTAATTTTGTTGTGTACTTCCTTTATGTACAATGTGCATGTCCAATTAAAGATATTCAAAACTACATACTGTGGTCAAAAAATTATAGCCGAACCACTTTTTGCCAAGTTTTAACGTATTATTTTCGTTTTTATTTAATTTTAGTTATTTTTTTTTTATAAAAATATAGTTCATTCTTTAACAAAACCCGTGTAAATCCAAGTTTCCAAATTTGTGCAGTATTAAAAAAGAATCAACAAACTTTCGTACAAATTTCGAGGTTTTTTAAAAATTCCAAAAAATTAATCGCAGTTTTTAGCCAGTTGAAACTTGTACTTTATTCTACTACAACTGCGTACTCAGAATCTTATTAAAACATTCGAAATTTTAACGAAAATTTGTTGAATTTTTTTTAAATTGCATAAATTTTTAATTCAGTGTCACTCGATTGGTACATTTGTACAGATTAGTACATTTTTAAATTGAGCTATTAGTACAAAATAAACAAATGGTAAATTTTTTTTATAGTCAAAGGATTGGCACAATACAGCGATGTTCTATTGAAAAATGCCATTTCAGTAGGAAATAATTGAAAATTAATGATTTTGTGCTAAAACTCGTGCCAACTGTATTAAGCCATAAACGTTTATGCAATATTTTATTGCAGAAATGTTCGCGGAAGTGTATTAGTGAGAAAGACCGGCCAGAAAATGTGTAATGTGTGCGCCAGCAGGGCTTACGCAGGGCGCCCAAGTGTGCAGAAGTCGAGTCGTAATGCATTCGTTTTGACATGACAAAACGATTACTCTACTATGATTAGGCGCGTAATGTGCGGAGTGCCTTAGCACTTACATAAACAAAATAACTTTAGAAATTCTTTCAAACGAATGTTTAAGCGACCGCACAGTACGAACGTTGCCACAATAGAGAAAATAATCTCGAAAAAACTATTGTGGCTAATAAAAACGTAAAGACTAATATCTCCTTCTGAAGTAGCTTTTCAGCCAGGAACATAGGCCATTTAATTTGTAAGAACCTATCTATAATGTGGACAAAAAATGGAAAATTTGTAAAAGATCTGACTAAGCGAAAGAAAAAAGAAACGACTTCAGAAGCATATGTGCAACACTTCCTTGCAGTGGCACAGTCTTTCAGGAACGAAAATTGGAAGTTTCTATACATGGACGCATATAAATCCAAGGATTACGTCTCGCTCGCCGAAGTTGATGATGAAAACAACATAGTATCCCACGGTTTGCTGATTTGGCTAGAATCAATTTTTCACGCAGAAGCAGAAGCGATTTTATTCACTTTGAAATTCTGTCACAACTTCAACGAAAAATACATTATCTGCACTGATAGTAAATCAGTGTTTGAAGTCCAAAACATGGCCAATGGGCACGAAACTATATTAGACATAAAATATGACCTCATAGCTAAATCCTTGGCGACAAAATTCATGTTGGTTCCTTGCCATGCTAATATCAGAGGTAACGAAAACGCAGACAGAGCCGCAAAATCTCTACACCTGTTTCCACTCTTTAGCTTCGCTACATCTTCAAAAGCAATGATTACCAGAAACGCTCACAATAGACTCAATCATTTAATTTCTGTCGACTGGGCCAACTACAACCACAATTACAAACAGATAAACCCCAGTGGAACTCCTCTAAGGCTTCCAACAACAACCACAACGAAACAAAACAGAATATATACAAGAATTCGTCTAGGCCACAGAACTGCCACTCATCTTTACATTTTAAAACAAGAAACGCAGCCCATATGTCAATTCTGCAACAGCGCCCCTCTAACCATTCCCCATATCGTTTCACAGTGTCCAAACCTAACTGAAACCTACGCTTTAATAACTCATCCCCTTGGTTTATACTTAGCAACCCTCGTGACCATCATGTAAATATTCATCATAATTTTATTAGCAGTTTGAACTAGGGCTGTGCGATTATTCGATTACTCGGGCAAGTTGGTTAATCAATTATTCGGTTAATCAATTACTCGAGTAATCAAGATTTGGATTACTCAAAATGATGATTAATCGAGTTACTTGAAATATGATTACTCAAAAAAAATAATTTTGCTCGTTAAAAGAGTTTGCTTTGGAAAATTTTTATTTTCTTTTTTACATTTTGTATATGAAAAAAATGTTTCGTTTTAATTTTTGAAAACAGAAACGTCGTTTCCAAAGTATCAAAGAACACTACTTTATACATAGGTAAAGAGTTGAAATGTTGATTACTAATTTTACTCGAAATGATGATTAATCATAAAGCAAATTACTCAAATATTTTTTTTTTGGTTAATCAAAAATCTTGATTACTCGAGTAACTGAACTTTTGAGTAATCATAATTTCTAATTAATCGAATAACTGAGTTATTTACTTTATGATTAATTAAAATTTTGAGTAATCAATAAACCGCACAGCCCTAGTTTGAACTTAAGAAATTGTATTTAATAGTTCAATCAATTTGATTATTTTATAAGCATTGAATTGTCCTTAAAATGTAATTTAATCTGTATATGTACATATATGTAAGAAAGCCGATAACCATAGCCGCTCATGCTTTTAAATATTTATTGAAAATTTATTTATAATAATAAAAATGACAATAATAAAAAATTATGTGTCTAACAAAAGCTATATAAATCCAAATTTCTCACTCTGCCCAAAAATTAGAAAAATTCAAAAAAGTTGCACAACAATATTCTGGTTTGATGTGTCTACAAAATATCGTTGATTTTTGAATTTAATTTTTTTTTGCTGACGGCGCACAGTGGGGCAAAAAAGGTTGCAGTGGACAAATCAATTTTGAGAGCCTAAATATGAACCGATTTCAATGCTTCCATTTTTGGGAAAACACTTGAAATTAATTTCAAATGTCTGTAATTATTTAAAAAATTATTCGTAAATTATGCCATAGGACACATTTAATTAAAAAATGTACTTAATTTGTTATCTTTACTAATATATTCATCTATTATCATCCTTGGATAGTCTGGAGTCGATGCCCAAAATTTCAAAAATATCGGTACAGCTTTTCTCAAGTTTTTCGTACAGAAAAAAACCGGCTTTCAAAATATATATTAGTAAAGATAACAAATGAAATACATTTTTTAATTAAACGTATCCTATGAAGAAATGTTTAGGAATAATTTTTTAAATGATTTCCATTTGAAATTAATTTCAAGTATTTTCCAAAAGAGTGGAAGCACTTACACGAAAAATTGTTTTTTCTTTAATTTTTCAACATAAATAAATAAAAAAACAGAGCTCTTTTAAAAAATCACCACGGATAGATCCACGCGAAATTTAATTGTATTTTATTTAAAAAAACAATTGAAATCGGTTCATAGTTGGGCGCTCAAAATTGATTAGTCCACAGCAACGTTTTTTGCCCCACTGTGCGGTGTCACTAATTTTCGTCCATATAAAGTTACTATATTGGACTTTTGTATGGAAGAAAATAGTACACTGTCGGCAAAAAAAAATAACCAAAAATCAACGCGAATTTTTAGCCTATTGAAGCTTGCACCTTAATAAGCTACAAAACTGCATACAGTATATTTTGCTTAGCTGTCCATCCTTCTTTGCACGAAAAACTTGTGCACTTAACCGAAAAAAGCACTTACTTAAGCGAATTTTCTTTACTACTTCAATGAGGAAGGTATCCGAATCCCTATGAAACCAATTAATGGAGGAGCACTTACCACGTAGAAATTACTGCAAGCGAAATTTTTACCGAATGGTATCTAATTATCTATATAACTACATTAATTGATAGCCATTTTCGTTGTTCTGCGAGATGAGAAAAATAAATAAAAGCTTGTAAAATTAGGTAATTGTAGGGCCAGTGCAGGTAAACCTAATACTTTCTTTGATAGTTAATAATAGTTGCACAATTTTTAAGGCAGGTATCGCCAATGTGCAGGTATGTTGAATGCATCTATCGGAGGAGTTTCCTTATAAATGTTAAAAATAATGCCGCTAGTACGCATTTTAGGGTAGGTATCTTAAATGTGCACTTAAGCATAAAGGCAGCAAAGCAAAATATACTGTACTTGGAATTTTTCTAAAAATTATGAATACAAAGTTTGTTGTTATGATTTTTTTTTAATTTCTCTACAAAGTTTGTGATGTGGATTAGATGGTGTTAAGTATTATACAGTTAACTAGATTTTAATAAAAAATTATTAAACATTGAACAACCAAAAGGAAAATGATCAAAAATGGTCAAGATGTCGTGTCCCAATTTTTCTACATAATAGTACATATTTATACATTGTATATGCATTTTTAAAACGTGTTTCCGAGAACACTGTGTATTAAAAAATTTAGGCGGCAAAAAAACATAAATGCAGTATTTTGGAAAAAACCGCAGTATCCATTTTTGGAATCCAAAAAAAGAAGTATTATACTGCGAAAGAAAGTATAGATACGAGAGTTAAACATACCCAAGTTTTCTTCCTTTAGCAAACTAGGGGTATGGTTTTATATCGTCGTTTAAAGTACAAAACCGCGTATCAACAAAATGCAAAAACGCGTATCAGCAAAATGCAAAACCGCGTATGTGAAGTTGTAGAAATTATTTTCTAGAGCGTAAAAACACTCATATTTCAAAATGGTTCTCTTTTTTATAAAGCAATCGCATTTCTGGCTAGTATATTTCAGAACGAATGGATAAGGATTGAGCCAAGAGCTTGTGTGAGCAAATCCAATTATTGGCAGCAAATGTCAGTCACGCGGTTTTGTAGAATGACGATACGCGGTTTTGTACTTTAAACGACGATATGTAAGTTTTGGCTATTTTTATTTTGTTTGTTTAATGTTAATTATTATTTTTCCTTACTAATATTATAAATCCAAAAGTGAGTTTGTTTATTTGTTACGCTTTCACGCTTTAACTACTCAACCGATCAAGGCCGTATTTAGGGGGGGTTGTAGGTGTTCTGACCCCCCCCCCCCCCCCCCTAAACTAAAAACTTAAAAAAAGGCAAAATCAGCTT
>NW_023470098.1:0-5066 GCF_013731165.1 Rhagoletis pomonella | reverse complement strand
TTTGCTGATTTTTGTACAAAGTTTGATATTCTGACTTACATGATCTTTGTTAGATAACGAGCCACACTTTCATAAAAATTAGTAAACATTAAATAATCGAAAGGGGAATATCCAAAAAAAGGAAAAATGTCTCTTCCCTATTTGTATGTTCGCCACTCCAGCTACAGCTTATGTTTTTCATATTCGCGATTTTTTGAGGGTATTAGTATTATTTTTTACAATTTCATTAATTATATTATTAACAAGGAAGCTAACTATCACCCCCATTGCGAATTTCGACTGGCAGTAGATAAACGACTATTGAGCGATTGTCGATTATCGATGCTATTGTGAGTGTCGCTTAGTCGCTCAATTAGCGACTGTGAATACTTTTTAATCGCTCATCCTCCTATTGCTGTTTTTTAGTCGTTGGAGTTTGCGTTTATAAAATTTACATAAGAAAGTGTTACTATAATGGATAAGAAGCAAGTCAATTAAACTGGAAGTTGTAAAAAATTGTGCAATATACCTACTATATACGTATGTGTCTGAATTACAGATCAAAAATTGTAAGCAACAAAAGGTAACTTGCGGGGTTGGTCGAGCTAATGCAGGAGAATGAGGACATAATCAAAGGAATTTTCGGAAAGAGTAGGGGCGGTAGCTCCGCTTCTGTTGTGAAAGATATGCAATATATCTTGCGCATATAACTCCGGCTACGTCATCCACAGTATTTTTGTGCAGAACCAACATCAAAGTTTCAAAAAAATTCCATAAATTATTAATCAACTAGTGCTCGGAAATTTGAAATCTTTATTTTAAATTAAAGTTGAATTCTTTCACTACACTTGTATGTTAAAGTTTTTATACTCGGGTCACGCGTTTGGACACAAATACCCAACATCATTGTATAAATAGCTAAATCGTACCGTATTTCCTAAACTTCCATAAAGTTTATTAATGAGGAAAACAGCTTTTCCTGCAAATCCTGTAGAACCTACAAACCGTGAAGCATCTGGAACGTAACTCTTATTCATAAAATTCTCATATGTACATAACTTCATCTTCCAACTCCAAGGGGTCCGACGAATTCCGTAATTCCCTCCTTGCTTTAGCCAACTCTACTAATCTATTAGCTTCCACATCATCTTCCTCATCACTAAACCATATTTCAACTGTATCAATTTTGTAAATTTTATAATAAACGCAATTATTTTAAAAATGATGTAAATTAAACACTAAAGAAACAAATGTAAACAAACAAACAGCTGTTTACAATTCAGTCAACCATTCACAATAGTACAAATTTTTATCGATCAAGTTACACAATAGCAAAATAAAAGTGGATCGACTCGATCGACAAATTTCTATTCTACTGCCAGTCGACACTCGCAATAGGGGCCTATGTTTATGGCTCACATATATTCTATGTCCTTTGTGATGACGAAAGTGCTCCCTCGTTTGTACGAAAAATTGGTTTTGGCCAGAGTACAGAGAGAGTCTTAATAAATGAACAAAGAAAATACTGAAAAGCGGGACTTAATCGGTACAAATATGAAAAATCGGGACACTTATACGTCCCGGCTTTTGAAAAATATTCAGCGGTACCATTTTCTCAAAATCGGTACGAATGGTCACCGTAGTTATATGGAAGAAAATTCGAAACATCCCCCACAAAACAATTCTAAAGAATCAACGGTAATTTTTAGCTATATTTCTCTTACAGAGTTGCATGCAATGTTGAGTAAAAGTTTACAGGTTGAAATGAATAATGAAATTTTCGAACATACGGGCGGAACATTTCAAATTAAATGCAAAATACGGGATATCCCGGAAAATACGGGACATTTGGCCACGATATTTGCCAGATATTCGTTTTTGTATTTCTTCAAAATAAGTGAACGCCAAAATTTTTTGTTGCATGAATTCTTTTGATGTGACATTGTAAGCGCTTCTAGTTTAAGTTGAAGCGTTAAATAATTTTTCACTTTTTCTTACGGGAAGTTAAGTTAAGTCTAGACTAAATGAGCTTTTATTTGTCATTCCCACAACAGCCGGTTCTACGTTCCGGAATGACTCGGGTTTTACCCGACCAAGGGCTGTTGTTTCGGCGATCTAACCCCGTATACGTCGGCGAAATCCATCAACCGTTTTTCGATAATGGGGCTACATATGTTCCGTATCCTTCTGCTCAGGGCTGGCATAAAGTCCAACCCAGGGCCAGAATTTTGGCTGCGTATGCCAGAGACGACCGCATACAAACTCTACCTCGGTCAGGTGCAACGCCTGTGATGGGTGGATTCATCTCCGCACCTGCTCGGGCCTACGTACGCACCGGCAAAGGACGACGTCGTTGGTGGCTCCATGCTGTGTGAATCGGACCGCCTCCACGGCAAACCGCCACCCGCCCGAGCGGCACAACACTAACTAGGAATGTTTATCCCGGGATGCCGGGATCCCGGCCTTTTTTTAGGTACCGAATATCCTGGGATTCTTGGCAAAAAATCCCGGGATATTCGGGATTTGTAATTTGCACTGATGGCAATAATAGAAACTCCTTTTCTTAACCAGTATTGGCTATATTTCTTTTTTTTTATTTAGGAGTTAATATTTTTTTATAAATATTCTGGCTCATTATACATACAACACCGGGCGATAGTTTATTTTACACACAAAAAATCAATATATTCGCGATACCATGGATCAAATATAGTAAAATTGCGTTTTTAGTTTTTCACTCTGACATTGGTAATTCAAAAATGATTTAAAACATTCAGTGAAATGTGCTTAGAGAAAAAGTATGGGTATCATATTAAAGAGAAAATTCTGTAGAATTTAAACAGATTCAGTGCATAAAGACTGCTAAGTATTGAAAGTGTCCTTTTAAAATTGTATCCATGAAACATTTGTTTTTGAAAAAATTATATGTTAAGGACTTATATAACTGTAATTGTAATTGTAATTTATTGCAGTCATATGAAACAGACGTTCCTTACAGACTAGAGATTAATTAGGTACTTAGACGATACGTGTAAAACATAAAGCGCTCTACAGTTTCGAGATCAAAGATAAAATACACTTTTTAGAAGAGAGAAATCCAGTTCGATAGAATTCGAAATCGTGTTGAATTCGTTTAAAGCTCTTGAAATAAGAGCATTTCTGGCATACTCCGTTTTACAATTTCCTCCATAAAACGGCAGAGGATTGCGAAGATTCCTTAGAGGAACATTGAAGTTGACCTGCTCTAGGAGCGTAGGGCCATCGATCACACCATTTATTAAGTTAAACGTAAAAGTTACAGATAGCAAAGATCTTCTGGCTTCCAGGGATTTCAGGTCTATTAATAGCAAACGAGACTTATACGATGGAATAGGCTCGCTGAAGTTAAGATTTCTGAGGGCAAATTTAAGAAAAACCTTTTGAACCCTTTCAATCCTATTAATTAGGTTTGAGTGGTATGGCCTCCAGATAAAAGAAGCATATTCTAACTTAGAGCGAACAAAAGATGTGTATAACAATTTAAGTGTATAGGGGTCAGAGAACATTGAGCTCTGACGCCTGAGAAACCCAAGTACAGCGTAAGATTTAGAAATGATGTGACTGATATGACTGTTAAAATACCAATTAGAGCTGAAAATTACACCAAGGTCCTTGATTTCTTGAACTCTTTGAAGTTGAGTTTGAGAGATTACATAAGACGTCGAAAGAATACTGTGACTTTTGGAAAAAGTAACTTGAAAACATTTTTTAATATTCAGAGAAAGTCGAGAGCTGAGACACCAACTGTGTAGAATATTAATCTCGGACTGAAGTCAAAGCGCATCATGCGAATTTTCAATCACAGCAAAAATTTTTAAATCGCCAGCATACAGCAAAAATTTAGCAAATGAAAAACAAGAACTCACATCATTTATAAATAATACAAAGAGTAAGGCACCTAAAATGCTACCTTGAGGAACCCCCGATGAGGCAATGAAAGATTCCGAAGAACAACCATTAACAGAGACCACGCCTATCCGACAAATAAGATTTGAGCCATTGCAAAAATACTGAGGCTAGCTTACTGACCAACAATTTATGCGAAACTCTATCAAATGCTTTGGCAAGATCAGTGTAAATGCAATCGACTTGGAAACCGTTCGAGATAGCTGCAATACAATACTCACCAAAGACGCCTAGATTAGTAACCGTAGATCGGTTGGGGACGAAACCATGTTGATTGGGTGAGACTAGACTTTTTGTTGCGAAATACATTTTCTCCTTGACGATAACTTCAAAAAGTTTGGAAATTGTTGAAAGTTTCGAAATTGGTCTGTAATTACAGACATCACTTTTGCTGCCACTTTTAAGAATAGGGGTAATTCAAGTCAATTTCAATTCATCATAAAAAATACCGGAGGCTAGAGACCTATTGAAAATAATTTTTAAAGGAGAGATCAAAGCAGGGCACTTCTTTATAAAGTTTGAAGAGAGCCCATCAATATCTTGTTTTGCAGAAGCTGATAGATTTAAAATGCCATTAGCAATATCGTCAGACAAAAGTCTAAGGGAGCCAAAATTAGTAGAACTCACACTAGCAGAGAAACTAGAATCCACCGTAGGGTTATCATCATATTTTTCAAAGAAAAACTGACTTCCATAGGCCTTAAACTTATTATAAAATTTGTTTCTTAGATTCTTCAGTTTTTTCAAGTCACGATTATACCACGGTAATTTAAACGGTCTTTTTCTATTTATTGGAATGAATTTAAAACAAAAATCAGAAATTACAGATTTGAAAGTAGCGAAGCATTTAGCTACATCGGGGTGAGAGAGTAAGCTTTCCCAATTTAATTCATCCAGTAATCTATCTAACTTGGGATAATCGCAGGCTGCATAATTAAACTTAGGTTTGTCACCAGCATTGAAAGACGGGAATACATAAAATTCAAATTTTAGTAACAGCGGAACATGATGCATATTAGATGGCGTGATCGGATTGTAGCAAACTTCAATGTTACACTTACAGGCATGATTCAACAATTACAGGTTGTAGCAATCGTACAAAAGCAACATTTACCGTTGGTATGAACTCCTTGTGTCAAAAA
>NW_023470097.1:0-5068 GCF_013731165.1 Rhagoletis pomonella | reverse complement strand
GTACTTTGTATGAAAGAAAATGCTTGATACCGTCAACAAAAAAAAAAATATAAAAAATAAACGGGATTTTCTAGAAACTTCAAAAATGCAGCTTATTGCATTAAAATTTGATAAGCCATAAAACTGCATACCAAAAAGGGTTCTCGAAACTCGAATTAAAAACCTTGGAACTGTGATGGAAAGTTTGTGGAATTTTTCTAATTTTGGCATAAAACAGTGTATGGAACGAAATAAATGTATTAAATTAATGCATGAAATGAGCAATACTTTTCTAAATAATTAATTGATATTAAACAAACTGTAAAAGTAGTTAAGACCGTTCAAAGCGCTACAATTCAATTTTTTTTTAACATAGGGGTTAAAATTAAGTATTTTCAATTGTTTTGAGTTTATCCGAAAGTATTCGCATTTCAAGGGCATGCTTCTCGGATGCAAATTGTTTTTGTAGTTCGTGTACTTCTTTCATTTGCGTAATACGTAAAGTGTGCTCGATTTTCGCAAATTCCACTTCTTCTTTCAGTTTTATTTCCGTCCATTTGGACTTTATTTCTGCTAGCTTTGCCCAACTTGTGTGTTTTCTGTTTACACTTTCAGTGCAAAGCTTCTTGTTTTTAGGCGTTTTCAACTGCATTGGTGTGTAGTGCTCCCAAGGCTCATAATCTGCAAACAAACAAGCTATGTAATTAGAATTTTAAAATTATAAAACATTTGCTGTTACCATCTTTTTCAGTTGTATGATTTGGGGTTGAAGCACGAAGCCTTTTGCTTGTTGATTGTTCACGCATGCCCATATCATCGATTACACAATCTGTGAATAGTTTGTGATATTTATTAATTGATGTCTTGCTACTTCAATAAACAAACTTCATTGTACCACCTTCTTCTTTCATCGTTTGGCTTTGCACCACTTGCTCGCTTTGAACATTTCGCTGCTGAGGATCAGTTCCAACTGTTAAAAGGCCAAACATACATAAATGTACATGTTAGTCATAATTATCATTTGGTAATTTGCAACTGTGTACATACCTGAATGATCCAAATCTGCAGAATGTTTATCGAATGGTAGGAAGTCGTTGTCGTATTTGGACTCCATTCCCTGCACTTGTTTCTCCGGCAATATCTCACTCAGTAATATGTCAATACTGGAAGCAGCTGGCTCTCTGGATGGACCTCCGCCCGTCCCATATGCATACTTTTTCTGGTCTGCAGATCGTTTTTTCATGTCTGCTTTCAAGTTCAAATACTTTGTTCGCAGATTTTTTGCTGACCGTGGTGCTCCGGAGCACATCGAGTTGAAACTCTCCGCTACATTTTCCCATGCCTTTTCTTTTTGATCGACACGCACTCTCCCCGTAGCTTTACACTCCAAAATATTTGCATTTTTCCGCACTAGGCTTAGCAAAGTACTGATATCGTCTGTTGAAAAATTTTTGGTTCGAGCTGCACTTTCCATTTTGAACTTTTCTAATATAACACCACAATTTATTTGTTTACATAAATCAGCTGTTATTTCTACTAACATCCCTGCTTTTAGATTTTTGGGTTGCCAAATCTGAATAATGGTGAAACGCAGGAAACTTAAGTGCAAAGTTAAATAAAAATTAAAATTAAAATTAAATCCGAGTTAATTTGCAATGAACAAATTTGGTGAAACCGACTGTAAGTGTGAAGCAAGCTAAATAATCACGGAGAGTAACACCCGATTTACATGATTCAAGTACTTGAAAGCAATTCTTGCTCATTATCTTTTATGTTTTCTATTTGCTTTTACACGTTTCAATTCTGTTGAATTTTAGTTTTTGGTTCTTTAAATGGGAAGCAACGGAAATGCCAAAAGCAAAGCAAGAAAGTTGAAACGACTTGACGGTACAGCGCATGTGTACTCGTCCCTTTTCTTCTCCCCTCCTCTCTTCCACTAGCGAGCAGAATTGAATTCAATACTTGAACTGTGTAAAAGCAGTCTAAGCAAGTGTGAATGGCGCTCACTAAGGCCCATCCACATAGAACTTTGGCGTCGCGTTGGCGTTGGCGTCACTTCAACAGCTGACTATGAATACATGAATTCAAATGCAGCCGTCCACATAGCCAAAATTCGGTAATGCTCACGCCAACACAAAGCAAAAAGATGCCCAACTATCATGTTTTCGCGTGCGTCGCTCGTCAGCTGTTGCAAATAAATAAAATTGTGTGAAACATTGTTCCTTTTTAATCAAGTGCGGGCAAGAAATATCGTTTTTAGTGCAATTTTGATATGAAATATTAATTTATCTGGCGTTAGTATGTTAATTTAGTGGTCCAAGCATTCGCTGCCAAGCGTTCATTATAGCAAGCATACTTTTAACGTGCGTTCTGTCAAACCAACGCCAACGCCAAAGCCAACGCGAAAGTTCTATGTGGACCGGTCTTTATTGTTATGAAGAAGAGAGCGCCGGCTTGTGAGCAAGGTGTATTAAACAAGGTGTGATTGACAACTCAGGTAGGCTCTCTTTTGAGGTACTATTATGCCAAAAAATATAAACAATCGATTCAAAATTCATACGAAATTTTTTTAATTTAACTTTATAGGATGGTTCTTCTGAAAGCAATGTCAAATTCAATCACACTTTGTTGAATACATTTTGCTTGTGAGCTAGTGAGCTTGTGTTGAGCAAGTAATCACAAGCATGGTTGCCACAATTGGTAACTTTCTATCAAAATTGGTAACTTTTAAACGATTTGGTAACTTGGTAACTTTTATTTTATTTTGGTAACTTTTGCAAACAAACATCTATTTGCATTACTAGAGAGAAATGAATTATGTTTTGCCTGTGCGTAATTATAAAAACCCTTCGAGTTTCAGTGGCAGCACTACTGACACTTCTACAAATTATGTACAGTAAATTATGAAAAAACCGAAAAAATAGCTCGAAATTTCGGTTAAAAGCACCCGCCACTTTTTTTGTATGCCAAAAGATGACGAAAAATCGTTCCACATTACATCATACTCCTACTAGGGATGGGTAGTGGGGGGTTGAAATTCGATTTTTTCCGAATTTCGAACATTGTCCAACCATTCGATTATTCGATTCGAAATTTGGCGGCGCAAATTCGATTTAATTAGAATTTTTTCGAATTTTCCAAAAATTTTTTTAAGTGAAACTTCTTAATCGAGTTTGGATATGTTTGCGTTAAATATTTAACACCATGTCATAAAATCTGTATCGTTCGTTCGATTTTCAAAAAGGAGGAAAGTGTCAAATGAAAGGGCTTGCCCTGTAGATGTGTAATATGGTTTTAGCTTTGTGCCATATGAATTCATGTAAGAAAATCAGAATCAAATTATTTAATAAGTTAAGTAACTTACTCCAATATGGGTACCAATCGAAATGATTTTGAATAAACTTTATTTTTTAAGTACATTTAAGAGGGGTGCCACCTGTTACAAAGTCGAATTTAGTTAAAGAATTGTTTTGCTTAAAATACTATGCAACAACTACAATATTTTTGAGGTGCTTGAAGAGAGTGGCCACCTGTTTAAAAAGTTATACTCAAATTACACTGTAGGACAGCCCAAACCAGCCCGGACTTTGTTAACATATTCTGAAAGTATACCCATCCAGTAGTAAAACACTCGGTGGATTTGCGAAAGTGAGCTCGTATTTTTATTTCATGGCCTACTAAAGTTTTCATGTCTCAGACTAAGTAGTTTTCAAAAAAATACTTAAAATAAATGTCTGAGCGAAATTAAAGGTTAAGACATATATAATAAAATTTCATGGGAAATATTTTCGTAGAACATTTTAACCTATTAGCTCCCGCCTAAAAGGGTAATTTTCATCCTTACTTCAATAAATCCCGCAAAAAGCAAATTTGGAAGGTCGTTAGAGGACTGGTGTACTCTAGAAAATTATTCTCCGGAAAATTTTACTAGGGGTCTTCTCAGGCAAAAGCTTCGTGCTACGAACGTAAAAGCCTCTACAAATTTAAAATAAAGAATCAACAAAAAAGTACTTTTTACATCTTTTTTTTAAATTTAAGAATAACAGTTCCCTCTTGGCACAGATTTTTTGCCTCGATGCCATCCCTAAGACAAATGGAGTGCCACACACAGTGATGGCAAATTTAGTCAGAAACAAGAAAGTTGAAGAGTTGATTTTTTTGGAAATAAGTATGAAATTCGATTTTTTCTAGAAAAAATCGATTTTATCCGAATTTCAGCAACACAAAGTTCGATTTCAAAAATGCGCCATTTTGGAGCTAAAATTCGATTAAAATTCGAATATCGAAGCTTCGAATATCGAATTTATCCAGCCCTAACTCCTACCGTGTCGGAAAAACCAACAACGAAAACGAGAATACCGGCACATGCAGTAATTAATTGATAGAAAAATATCTTCTAATAAAAAAAATTATTACAATTGTCAATAGCATTTTCAATCTTGATAATTTATCAAGAAAATGGATTTAAACTTCTTTGCTGTGTTTTGTTTTTTGATAAATAATCGAAAATTGACAATTTATAAAAATATTGAATTTATTAAGTGCACAGAATCGGTATGAAGATTTTGGTATTGAAGATTTGGTAACTTTAGGTAACTTTTTTTAAGAGATTTTGGTAGAAAAAAATGTTGGCGAGTGGCAACCATGATCACAAGTGTTTGGCTTATGAGCTCCAATTCATACTGCTCACTGGCTCGTTTCGCTTACAATTATGAACAGGCATGGGCAGAGATCTAGCAGGCAAGCAATCCCTGTGGGGAAAATCTCTAGTTCTGAACTGGTGCGCCTGTAGTACGTTTAGACCCAGCACTGGTTCGCGATAAATCTCTTTTGCATGCAAACAACTGGCGAATTTAACATGGCGATGTCTTACGAAGTGTCAATTCCCCCCGCTGCATCCCTTTTTCGATAGTTCCGAACTAGTTCTAAATTCTATAGTTCCGAACCAGTTTTAAAATCGCGAGACGAAAGAAAAAAGTATCATGATTTTTCAAAATTTTCGGTTCTTCCGTGTGCGATTTTACATTATTTTCAAAGAAACTTTCTTTCAATTTGAAATTAAATTTGTTTGAATGATTGTAAGAAATGT
>NW_023470096.1:0-5068 GCF_013731165.1 Rhagoletis pomonella | reverse complement strand
AGTTTATCGCTCATTCTCTTTCTCTCGCTGTTCGCAGTGTTCATCCAACTTGACGTTTCTCTTTGTGGAACATTCTACGTCATTCTTCGAACATTCTGCCGCAGTATTCGCCACACTGCCCTCCACCTAAGTCTGATCGTCCCGATCAGACACACTTGCGGTTCCAAACGCTGCAAGCCTTTCCAAGTGGACCACCTTCATCTTGTTTCTTGGTCTCCCAACGGTCTGGATCCGATACACTACGTCATTTAGCCGTTTTATGACCTTATACGGACCTTCCCAGTTGCATTGTAGTTTTGGGGACAAACCTTTCTTTCGTTGTGGATTGTACAGCAACACCAAATCTCCTTCCTGGAAACCCTCGGAATTCATCGCCTTATCATACCTGGCTTTCATCTTGTCACTCATAATTTGTGTGCGCTGTCTCACAAGAGCATGTATCTCTCTCAGCTCCTCTTCCAGGATGTTTGACGTCTCTTTTCCAATCCTTCTAGCATCACCAGTCACCCCAAACTTCAGATCACTAGGCAAACGGAGCTCACTGCCGAATATTACCCTTGCAGGAGTTTTACCCGTTGTTTCATGCACTGCTGACCGGTATCCCATCAGGAACAAGGGTATCCGGACATCCCAATCTTTTTGATTCTTGTCCACGACCTTCCGCAAATGCTCTTCCAGGGTTCGGTTGAACCGTTCCACCATGCCGTCTGATTGGGGATGAAGAGCCGTCGTTCGAGTTTTCCGGATACCCAGTATCTGGCACATCTCTTGGAACACTGCCGACTCAAAATTTCTTCCCTGGTCAGAGTGCAGCTCTATAGGTACACCGTATCTCGCAACCCAATTGTAGGTGAATACCTCCGCTACTGTTTTAGCTTCCTGGTTTGGAATCGGGTATACCTCCGGCCATTTGCTAAAGTAGTCCATAACCACAAGGACGTATTTGTTTCCCTGTGCGCTCATAGGAAATGGACCGGCTACATCCATGGCAATCCGTTCGAAAGGTGCACCTGAGTTATATTGCTTCATCTGGCCATGACTTCTGGATTTCGGCCCCTTAGCTGCAATACACTCCGCGCAGTTAGCAATCCACTCTGCGACCGATTGCCGACAACCAACCCAATAGAACCTCTGCTTAACCTTCTCCAGGGTCTTCGTGATTCCCAGGTGCCCTCCACTAGGACCATTGTGGAATTCCTTGAGTACATCCGGAATTCTTACCATTGGAACTACTATCAGGTTGCGGGAGCACTGGCCATCTTCGCGTTCCCATACCCTATGCAAACAGCCAGATATTAATTTTAAGCTGTTCCATTGTGCCCAGTACGCCTTTGCGATGGGGCTTTCCGCTGCCATTTGCTCCTTAGTTGGCCTCCTGTCCACCTCCAGTCCATGCATCAAAAGCTCCAGATCTGGATCTTCCTGCTGACACTTTCGTAGCTGTTCTTCCTTCCAGTCTTCCGCTGGTGTTATTGTCGTTAGACGGACGTCTATAATGTCCTCTTTTCCCTCAGCTTTTGAGCAGTGTTTACATTCCAGGCTACATGGTCGGCGGGACATGGCATCAGCATTACCGTGGACACTTCCCTTGCGGTGATCAATAGCGAAGTCATAACTTTGCAGTCTCTCAATCCACCGAGCTAGCTGTCCTTCTGGATTCTTAAACTGTAGTAGCCACTTCAGCGCTGCATGGTCCGTTCGAACTCGGAAACGTTGCCCATAGAGGTACTTGTGGAAATGTTTGACGCAGTCCACCAACGCTAGTAGTTCTCTCCGAGTAACGCAGTAGTTCCTCTCTGGTTTTCCAATCGACCGGCTATAGTAGGCAACTACCTTCTCCTGCCCTTCAATTACCTGCGACAGTACGCCTCCTATGGCATAACCACTAGCATCCGTATCCAAAATGAACGTTGCACCTGGTACGGGATACGCTAGCATAGGTGCAGTACATAGTCGTTCCTTCAGAGTCTGGAAAGCCTCCTCCTGCTCCTTATTCCACTCGAAGGGTCTATTTTTCCTAGTGAGCTCGTGGAGGCTATTAGCAACGCTGGCGAAATTCGGAACAAATCGGCGGTAGTAGGTGCATAGCCCAAGAAAACTTCGTAGTTCGTGCAGGTTCCTAGGTCTTGGCCAATCCTTTACTGCTTCTATCTTTTCCTTCGCAGTACAGATGCCCTCCGTTGTCACCTTGTGCCCTAAGTAGTTCACCTCCTTCCTGAACAGTGAGCATTTTTTAGGACTTAGCTTCAGACCAGCGCCAGCTATCCTCTGGAAAACTTCTTCCAAATTGTTCAGGTGTTCCTCAAAGCTTTTACCCAATACGATAATGTCGTCTAGATACACCAAACATGTTTTCCAATGCAGTCCTTTGAGCACATGGTCCATAAGTCGTTCAAAAGTGGCAGGAGCGTTGCATAATCCAAAGGGCATCACCGTGAATTGCCACAGACCGTCTCCAACGCTGAAAGCTGTCTTCTCCCTATCCTCGTCACTTACCTCCACCTGCCAATAACCGCTCTTAAGGTCGAGTGTTGAGAACCACTTTGTTCCAGTCAACGAGTCCAGAGTGTCATCGATCCTGGGAAGAGGATAGCTGTCCTTTTTCGTCACATCGTTTAGTTTCCGGTAGTCTACGCAGAACCGCATTTGACCATCCTTCTTCTTCACAAGTACTACCGGCGAACTCCATGGACTCGCTGATGGTTCAATCACACCACTCTCACTCATTTGTTTTATTATTTGGCTAACAGTTTCACGTTTGGCAAGTGGAACACGCCGAGTAGCTTGACGGATTGGCCTTGCATCGCCAGTATCAATGCGATGTTTCACAACGTTAGCCCTGCCTGGTTTGTCGCCATCCTTGTCGAATATGTTGCAGTATCTTCGGAGAAGTTCCTTACCCTTGTGCTGGTATTTTTCTTCCAACCATTCCGTCCATGCATTAATGTCTTCCGCAATGTCATTCTCGCCAATGGAATCGCTTTCAGGTAACTTTTCGCAGTTGAAGATTGCCTCTACCTCTCGACATTGCCCCAGTACAGTTCCTCTTCGGAGTTTGACTGGTGATTTGAACTCATTGAGCACTCGAACTGGGACGCGTCCATCCTTTTGCGTCTTAGCCAGGGTTTTACCAATAAGTACGTCCGGTGTAGAATTTTGTGTCGCTTCAACAACCCACAATTTGTTTGTCCCACAATCTCCATCAATCTTTGCCCACACAACTGCTTCTGACTTCGGTGGAATCTGCTCGCTTTCCTCTAGCATCACTCGCTTGCTGCTGTACGGACCATCATACCCAAATCTAAGGGGCACTTCCATGTTGTCGTACGTCATGATCCTGTTCTTCATGTCGATCTTCATACCTTGACCAAATAAAAAGTCGAATCCAATGATGACTTCATCCATAATCGCCGCGACTATGAACTTGTGTAACACCGTCACATTCCCTATTGCGACTTTGCATGTTACCTCTCCTACAACTTGGGTGTCCTCACCAGTTGCTGTCCTCAACCTTGCTCCAGGTAATGGCCTTACCTCTTTAGTGACCAAATCAGATCGAATGATAGAATGTGATGCGCCCGTATCCACAGTTAGTACTCGCCCATGTCCGTCCACATATCCACCAACAGTAACGTTGCTCGCTTTTCTGCCAATTCTCGAGACGGAGATTATGGGGCATTCAATTGCGGGAGCCAGCGTGCGCCCCTTGCTGCTGGCTCGTTTTAGTTTAACGACTGGTCGGAGTTGGGCTCGTCATCCTCAGTCCTGCGTTTACGTACTGCTGAACTGATTGACCTGTTGGAACCCGTCTTACATTCGCGTGCGAAGTGGCCTGGTTTTCCGCAACTAAAATATTTTCTAGCACCATCCTTCCTCTCGGTTGCACCAGGAGTATTCTTCCCTGCCATCGACTTGAGTGTTTTCTGGATCTCGTTCATCACGTCAGGTGTTTCCACTTCTACTCGATGGGCTTTGTACGCTGGTCTACTTAGGAGCGCTGCCGTTTCACGTGTCTGAGCATACGAGACCGTTTCAGCAAATGTTGGCTTTGGATTTGCATACGTCTCGCGCTTGGTATACACGTCCCGCATTCCGTTGATGAACCTCTGGATTTTTACTCTTTCGAGGTGCTCACCAGATGCATCTCCAATTGCCAAATGAGCCAACCTTTCAACCTCGGAGGCGAATTCCGGTAGAGTCTCGTTGGATTTCTGGCAGCGATTCTCCAGCTCCATCTGGTAAATCTGTCTCCTGTGGTCGCTACCATAACGTCTTTCCACTGCTCCCATTAACGCATCGTAACTGTTCCTTTCACAATCAGGAATAGTCTGCAAGATTTCCGCTGCAGGTCCTTTTAATGCAACGAACAGTGCAGCGGATTTATCCTCCATGCTCCAGTGATTTGCTGTAGCTGTCTTCTCAAACTGGAGCTTAAAGACTGGGAAAGGAATCGTGCCGTCAAAGGATGGAGTCTTTACCTTGGGCGCGCTGGTCGAAGAAGGTGGGCGATTCAACTACATATCTCGGAGGCGACCTTCCAACTCTTCTACCTTAGCCTCGACTTTATCCTGTCTATCCTTAATTTGTTCGTTATCTCTAGCCAAATTCTCCTGTAGTTGTGTAATCTTTGCATCCTGGACTTCCAGCAACTGTGATACGTGTGTCTTCTGTGCCTGTAGCTGCGACGAAATATCTGACAACTGTGTTTGCATCTGAGATGACATCTGTGACATGGCAGCCAATAACGTGTTCATGTCCATAGCTGTTGATGAACTTGGAGACTTTTGCTGTTCTTCAACCTTCCCGGATGTCTGCTGCACATCCTTCGACGAACAAGCAGCCTCATCCTTCTGTTCGTCCTTTGCGGATGCATCGTCGGATTTACCCTGGAAGTCGTATTTGTCCACGTCGATGCCTTCAGCTTCCATAGCCTCCCGCAAACGGGATAATAATTCCACTTTTCTTCCGGAGGTGGCCAAATTACGCTTTTCCAACCCCTGTTTCAGTTCCTCAATTTTAAATCCTGAATTTTCGCCATTTTCAGTAGTTTATCCTTCGGGATTTATTT
>NW_023470095.1:0-5069 GCF_013731165.1 Rhagoletis pomonella | reverse complement strand
AAAAACGGCACCCAAGTACACAATACATTGACAAAAACGGTACTAGACTGTCTCGCTTTGATTTCGGAATGCTTACACATTGAGAAGTTAGCTTACTGCCAATATAGAAATATTACATATATGGTTGAAGATGTTGCTCATTTTCTCCATATAAAAAATTAGAAACTTGGATTTATTTGGTCCTCGTTGATGAATAAACTATATTTATTTAAAAAAAAATCACTAAAATTATTGAATATTTTTCAGTGTACTCCGACACGTCAGCTTAATGAATAAGTTATTACTGCTATGCGAATTGCATTTGTACTATTTATATGTATGTACTTGTAATCCAGTGATTGCCAACATTTTTTCCGATGAGTAATTGGAATAATCGATAACACGATTTAACAAAATTTTTACGAGTTTGATCTGGAATACAGGACCCATATATACATACATATGTACATTAGAGTGGTTCATAAAAACACTCTTTTTGGAAATTCATAAACGCTACATCAGAATATTGTTACTTGTGATAAAAAAAGAGACGCGTGTTTTTTTTATTTTGGAAAAAAGTTTGTTTTAGTGGTCGCGCTGGTCGATTTTTTTATAAAAACGCTGATGTTTTTAATTTTTTTTCATTTCCTTGGCATGTTAAAATGCAGCTGGTATTATTGGGGAACATTCCCTTAATTGCGCACCTGTCTTGGACAGTTAGAATGGGCCTAGTGCCCAAAAATATGCTCTCGAAAATAGACTAGTAAAATTAAAACGTTGATACTGAACGATTTACGCGTTGTCATGGGTTGGAACTTGTTACCAGGAGATTTCTGGGATTGCTAATTAGGAAGCTGAAGTCAGTTTTTCAAAATTCAAAATGGCGGTTCCAAAATGGCTATCCATTTTTTTTTTTTAAATGATTGGAATTGTTCGAAAACCGGCACTAGAGAGTTTATGGGGTCGCCGATTACGAATCTGAAGTCAATTTTTTTTAATTCAAAATGGTAGATCCAATATAGCGATCAAATTAAAAAAAAAAATACTAAAATTAAAACGTTGATACTGAACGATTTACGCATTGTCATGGGTTGGAACTTGTTACCAGGTTTTCAAACTTATTGAGCGGCTTAGTGGAATTTTCCACCCCTTTAGTTGTGCGTGTCGGCCGCTGTGGTGTAGTGGTAAGCAGTGCGCGCTTTCACTCATCGGCACCTGTGTTCAAGCCCTAGTCAAAGCAACATCGCAAAAAAAAAAATAGAAAAAAGGTTTTTTCTTAACAGCGGTCGTCCCTCGGCAGGCAATGGCAAACCTCCGAGTGTATTTCTGCCATGAAAAAACAGCTTCTCATAAAAATACAATCGCCGTTCGGAGTCGGCGTAAAACTGTAGGCCCCTCCGCTTTGTATGACAACATCAAGGCGCACTTCACAAATCGGAAAAGAAGCTCGGCCAAACACTAATATATATATATAAGCGCCAATCTATTATTAATATATTAGTTGTGCGAATCAGGAGATAATTATGCAAAATAATCAAGCCACTTTTTATGCCGCACAGTGTTATCTAAAACGTGGCTTTTTCAACTGATCAAACAGGAACTACTTTTTTTTATCCATATACATATGTATGTATGTAAATCTCACTCGTTTGTTGTCATTTTGAATGATATTCAATTGCAAAGCGGTGAATGAATTAATAGACTAATCAATTATAGTTATTATTAAACTGAAAAGCATCTAATAAGTGATTGCCTAAACCGTGTGGGCTACAAATTGTGATCCGTCAAAATGAATTAGTTTCAACAATACGAGTATACTTATAGACATATGTACATACAGTTGTCCACAAAATAATAGAAGTGCAATATTTTGATCAGTTTTGGCTATTTGTCTTTTCTTTATTTTATGTTTATTTTTTTTTTTTTATAAAAGTCTACCTGGTTGTACAACAAACACCATATAAATTTATATTTCCTACTTTTTAATCTTTAGAAAATATTTTAGTTTGTAGTTTTGTAGCCCATTTAATTCGAGTCTGATCAAGTGCAAGTTGCAAGTTGGTAAAAAATCCCGTTAATTTTTGGCAATTTTTTTGTTTTGGCAATTGTCGAACACACTTTGTATGGAAAACACGTGAAACACCTTCAACCAAAAAAAATTTCAAAAATCAACGGAATGTTTTACCAACTTGAAACTTGCACTTCCTCAGACTAGAATTAAATGGGCTACAAATCTGCAAAATTTTTTCTAAGGTTCGGATTAAAAAGTTTGAAATTTTGGTGAAAATTTGCAGAATTTTTTTAATTTTTTTACAAAGTTTGGAATTTTAATGTACATGGTATTTTGTTGTACAACCAGATATAATTTTATAAAAAAAAATAATAAACATAAAATAAACAAAAGACAAATAGCCAAAAATGTATCAAAATATCGCACTCCTATTATTTTCTGGACAACTGTATGTATACAAGTAAAAGCTGGGAGACGCGCACATGCGAAGGCTCATTTAATAAATGTTTATTGTTGTACATAAATAGAAGTGATTAATATGGCAAGCAGGGAATGCAATTTTTATTGTAAACAAATTAAGTGGAGTGTAAAAGTTTTTCAAACCGTAAAAACACACACAAAATGTCTATCAAAGAGATAAAAAATCACAGTAATTTCAAAAGATCTTAAAGCTATTCAAACAAACACAGTTTCAAGCATTTGAAAATTTTTTTTTTAAATGATTCACAAATTAAAAGTAATATTTGCGCTACATTTACAGCATGGCGACAAATAACTGTTTAACAGTTGTTGTTTTTTTTTCGAAAATAGAATAAGGCAACAAAAGTTAAAATTTAAAAACTGTTTAATGAAATTGAAGTAAAATCTGTGAAAACAATAAAATGTTTTTTTTTCGCAAGATCTAAAAAGGGCCCTTTTATTAAAAAAATCCGGGTAACAGTTATTCGTCGCCAAGCTGTAAATATGAATTACGTTTCCAATATTTATGAAATCACTGAGTCTACTTAAGAGCAAAAGTTTAATGATTTTTGCCAAGCTTTAATTTACTGGCATTAGGGTGGTTTAAACTGAGTTATTGTGGATAGGTACTAGAACGGGGTACTTAAGGTCAATTAAGTTGTAAACAAGAATATCGATATATACATATATTATATTTAAATTTCGACAGTAAATGCCGAAGACAGATATTTATGCAAAAAAAATCTAAATTGGGTTGCACAAATACTTTCGACGCAGTGGTGTACAGCGATTTTTTTTTTGGTACGTATGTACATTAGGGTGGTCCAAAAATGCATGAAAAAAGTAAAGTCGGAATTTGTATGCTTTCACCCCCTAGGATTGTTCTCTACCGAAAAAAAGTATAACCCAGTTTTTTTATTCGTAGAAATGGTATAGAATTCTTAAAAATCAATCGATCGGAAAAACTCTTGTTTCTCTGCAGGAGATTCCCAATAATAATACCCAATTGTCTATTTAACCATTTTCCATGGCAACTATAATTTATAGGTACGCCAAAAATCCACAAAAACCCCGAAAAATACAATGGGGGGGGGACCAATAAAAAATCGTTTGCATTAAAAAATTGTTACATAAACAATAGGGCATTGTTATTGAAAGTCTCCTGAAGAGAACCAGAGATTTCCGATTGAAAAATATTGATTCTCAAGAATTCTATATCATTTCTACGAAAAGTTGTTTTTTCCCATATAAAAGTACATGGAAAACTTTGAGCGCTTTGAGCGACCTCTAAATATTTTTCAGTTTCAATTTTTTCGATATAGTCAATACTAGGGGGTAAGAGCATTACAATTCTGACTTTACTGTTTTTGGACCACCCTCATGTACATACATACATACATTTTTAAGGTACAACTTGCATTGTGGTCAAGAAGGTTATCGATTAATGAATTGCCAAAAATGTAAAATAATATTCGGTATTCCTTTTTAACACATGCAAATATGTTGTATGCGCCTAGGTGCAAATTTCAAATGCAATTAAAAGTAGAAATTTGTAGAAGCATCACTTATATTTGAAGCAATAAATAGAAAGCAAGCGGAGGCCGTTAAGCTATTTATTTATATGAAATATGTATGTATGTATGTATGCACTTACTATGTCTATGACTAATGCACTCAAAAAAAGCTTGATGTTGGCGACAATGCACTGACAGACAGACACTCGTATTGTTTTGCCAAAAATGTTATAATGAATATCGCGATTTTATGTAGGTTCATATGAATGTTTATAAATGTGTGTATATGTATGTATGTATGTAGTACATATTCATTGAGATTTTTTTTTCTAATTTAATGCATTCTAAGAGTATTACGTATAAGGAATTACGAAGTTAAAATTAGTAAGATATAAATTAGATGATATGCTTTACGCTTTCAGTAAAAAAGCTTCAGTATATACATACATATGTACCTATTTAATATTTTTTTCTGGCTCTGGATTGAACCTCAGAGTTTCTAATTAAGGATTTCTAAAGACTTAGTGAAGAAAGCGAATGTCGAAGCGATTATGATTTTTGGAGTAAACATTAAAATTCAGTTGTGAAATTATAAACATGTTTCACTGCTCTGTACAATAATATACTTACATATGTACATAGAAATGTATTTCAAAATTTACGTTTTTGGAGATTTCATCATAAAATTAATAAGCTCGATAAAGAGAATATATAACAGATGACTCAATTTCCCAAAAATGGTGAAGATTTCTGTCTTTCTATCTGTCTTTTGGTATACGAACTGCATGAATTGGTCAAACTTTGATTGCATTTTCCCACAAAATTGAAATTTTGAAATATGCAGTTCTGTATATTATTAAACGTGCGATATAGGTTTTAATTAAGAGTAAAATATGTCTGCATAAGGATGTTCCAATTAAAAAATTTTAGTTTTTATTTAACTTTCATTAAATAAGTAGCATCGTAAATTACTCCTATTGACGATTACTTAAAAATAAAAATATCAACGGCGAACTTAAAAAGTTACTGCACTGTAGAAAAAATGACGCAGTAAAATTCTAGACAAGAAAACGTATGCCAATAAAATGTTGGAATATGTATGTATA
>NW_023470094.1:4818-5069 GCF_013731165.1 Rhagoletis pomonella | reverse complement strand
AAAAAGAACAACCGCAGCTTACAAATTTGACAATCTAACGATTTGGTTACATACAATAAATAATTCACAATGGACTACAATTAAACTGACGAGTACGATAGTGTTGCCTTCGAGCGGGTTGCCACAGTTAGTATTTGGCCGAGCTTCTCCTCCGATTCGTGGCGTGCGCCTTGATGTTGTCCCACAAAGCGGAGGGGCCGACTCCGAACGGCGATTGTATTTTTATGAGAAGCTGTTTTTCATGGCAGAAA
>NW_023470094.1:0-4808 GCF_013731165.1 Rhagoletis pomonella | reverse complement strand
TTGCAAAATTTAATTTATCATATCAATTTACCTAAATTGAAATTTTCAAGCAATCAATTTTTTTCAATATTTTAAGTTAGACCTAAAGCAATACATACATCGGTGAAAATTCCATTTCATTCCATGCATTAGTTTTCGAGTGATGCGCGTACAAACATACAGACAGACAAACAAAAATTCTAAAAATTGTTGATTAGGCTTCTGTTGCTTTAATAAAGACCCCCATATTAACTTTTCTTTTGGAGGATGGTTCCGTGCGTAGAAGTGGAAAACTTTTGACTGCCATTCACCTGGGAGTGGCCAGAAGCGATTCTTGTGCGTACGGTTCAAATCGCAGCTCACAACGTCCGGATATTTATATCCACGTATCCTCTGGGTAGCAACCAAACACCCGTTTGGGAGCGAGCTAAAGTGCGTGCGCTGGGTTTGGGTCCCGGCACGTTAAAACCCCGCCCAATGAAAAGAAGCAAACAGCCTCGGATGAGACCCCCTTTTTCTGATGACGACAACGGCAAACGTATAAAGGACTATGATTTAAGGGTATGCACCTGGAATATCCGGACCCTTAATGGGGAAGGTGCCTCTGCCCGGCTGGTTGATGTCCTCGGGAAGACAAAGGCTGACATCACCGCCATCCAAGAAATGCGATGGACGGGGCAAGGTAAAGTAAGCGTGAAGCCTTGCGACGGCTACTACAGTTGCCACGTAAAGGAGCGCAAATTCGGTGTTGGATTCGTGGTAGGAGAGAGACTCCGTCGCCGAGTACTGGCGTTCACCCCGGTGGACGAACGTCTAGCCACAATCCGCATCAAAGCTAGATTCTTCAACATCTCGCTCATCTGCGCCCATGCCCCGACGGAAGAGAAGGATGAGGCGTCCAAGGATCTCTTCTATGAGCGCTTGGAACGTACATATGAGCGCTGCCCCCGACACGATGTCAAATTCGTGCTTGGCGATTTTAATGCCAAGGTGGGCAAGGAAGGGATCTTTGGCGCCACTGTCGAAAAATTCAGCCTCCACGACGAAACGTCCGACAACGGACTGAGGCTGTTCGACTTCGCCGGGGTCCGAAATATGGTAATATGTAGTACTAGGTTCCAGCATAAGAACATCCACCAAGCTACATGGCTGTCTCCAGATCGAAAAACGAGAAACCAAATCGATCATGTTGTGATAGACGGAAGGCATGCTTCAAGCGTTTTGGACGTACGTACACTCCGAGGGCCAAACATCGACTCGGACCACTATCTTGTTGTAGCCAAGATACGCTCCCGCCTCTGTGCAGCAAAAAATGTGCGCCCAACCATGCAAGGAAAGCTTAACGTCGAAAAGCTGCAATCACAACAGACGGCCAATTTATTCGCCACTCGACTCACACACCTGCTCTCTGAGAGCACTCTTCAACAATCCGACGTACGCGAGCAGTGGAACCACATTTCCCGATCATTAAGTACCGCCGCCGAAGAAGTAGTTGGATTTCAGCGAGCCCGAAAGAACAACTGGTACGATGAGGAATGTCAAGAAGCCGCAGAGAAAAAAGATGCCGCCTACAGGGCCACGCTGCGATCGGGCGCAACGCGAGCCATGTGGGACCGTTATAGGGAACTGAAGAAGGAAGCGAGACGTATTTGCCGCAATAAGAAGAGAGAGGCAGAAATACGTGAGTGCGAAGAGCTTGAGATGCTGGCCGACAGGAAGAACGCCCGAAAATTCTACCAGAGGGTTAGGCGACTTACGGAAGGTTTCACGACCGGGGCGAACTCCTGTAAGAACAACAATGGCGACCTAGTGACCGATATCCAGAATATACTTAAATTGTGGAGGGAACACTTTTATAACCTACTGAATGGTAGCAGCGCTGAAAGTAGTGAGGAAGACGAACCCGAGTCCCCAGTCGATGATGATGGAGTAGCTGTCCCACCGCCTGACTATGACGAGGTACGAATAGCGATTACGCGGCTGAAAAACAACAAAGCTGCTGGAGCTGACGGCCTGCCAGCCGAGCTATTCAAGTACGGCGGCGAGGAGCTGATGAGGTGCATGCATCAGCTCGTATGCAGAATATGATCAGATGAACGCATGCCCGACGACTGGAATTTAAGTGTGCTCTGCCCAATCCACAAGAAAGGCGACCCCGCCATACGCGCCAACTACCGCGGAATTAGCCTTCTAAGCATAGGTTACAAGGTCTTATCGATCGTATTGTGCGAAAGACTGAAGCCCACCGTCAACGAGCTGATTGGACCTTATCAGTGTGGCTTTAGGCCTGGAAAATCCACCATAGATCAGGTATTCACAATACGCCAAATCTTGGAAAAGACCCGCGAGAATAGGATCGACACACACCATCTATTTGTCGATTTCAAAGCCGCTTTCGACAGCACGAAGAGAAGTTACCTTTATGCCGCGATGTCTGAATTTGGTATCCCCGCGAAACTAATACGGCTGTGTAAAATGACGTTGAGCAATACCACCAGCTCCGTCAGAATAGGGAAGGACCTCTCCGAGCCGTTTGATACCAAACGGGGTTTCAGACAAGGGGACTCCCTTTCGTGTGATTTCTTTAATCTTATGTTGGAGAAGATAATAAGAGCCGCAGAACTGAACCGCTCAGGCACAATACTTTATAAGAGCATACATTTGCTGGCGTATGCCGACGACATCGATATTATCGGTAAAAACAAGGGCTACGTCTGTTCTGCCTTCTCGGGATTGGATAGAGAAGCAAAGCGAATGGGTCTGGTGGTGAACGAGGACAAAACGAAGTATCTCCTGTCAGCACACAAACAGTCAGAGCATACGCGTCTTGGCACCCACGTCACTGTTGACAGTTACAAGTTTGAAAAAGTAGACGACTTCGTTTATTTGGGAACCAGCATTAACAATAATAATAATGTCAGCCTTGAAATCCAACGGAGAATCACTCTTGCCAACAAGTGCTACTTTGGGCTGAGTAGGCAATTGAGAAGTAAAGTCCTCTCTCGTCGTACAAAGATCACACTCTATAAGTCACTCATCATGCCTGTGCTGGTGTATGGCGCGGAAGCATGGACAATGAAAGCATCTGATGAGGCGGCTCTTGGAGTTTTCGAGAGAAAGATTCTGCGAAAGATTTACGGACCTTTACGCGTTGGTGATGGCGAATATCGCAGACGATTTAACGATGAGCTGTATGAGCTTTACAACGATATAGACATAGTGCAGCGAATTAAAATTCAGCTGGCTTGGCCATGTCGTTCGGATGGACAGAAACGCTCCTGCTCTGAAAATATTCAACGCGGGCCGCGATGCTGGTAACAGAGGAAGAGGAAGGCCTCCTCTGCGTTGGAAAGACCAGGTGGAGAAGGACTTGGCTTCACTTGGCATTTTCAATTGGCGTCAGTTAGCACAGAAGAGAAATGACTGGCGTGCTGTTTTGGACTCGGCCAAAATCGCTTAGGCGGTTACAGCGCCAAATAAGAAGAAGATATTAATTTTTCTTTGATATCTATAATGCACATACATACATCGGTCTGGTAATTGTATTATATGTTTAGATTGACGAAACAAATGTATCACGTAAAACATTTAGGGAGTTCACAAGTCGTGCTATTTGTCATATTTGCTCTTTTATACTATTTTTTTAGAACAGTTTTAAAAGTGTTGTTTTTGCTTTACAAGTAAAATTGTTGCATTACAATACAACTTTGAAAAATATGTTTACTTTCCTATTTGTGAGTGCTATTGGATCAGACATTTCTATTTATTTACATTTTTCCTTGTCTGAGTACAATAAAATATTAAAATTTTAAATAAAAAAATGGAGTCATCTCATGGCAATGGAGTAAGTTATCTTTAATTTATAACCTATTTAACTTATTAAAGATCTTTTTTAATTCAGTGCAAAACTAAGCGTGTCCGGTGAAAACCAAACCATATGTGGACAGTGTCGGAAGAGAAGTCCCTAATTGATTTTCTTTTAGAAAACCGCCTATTTGAGGTTTTTTCCTTAAACACATATGTATAAATATAATTTGGAAATATAAGTACATATTTGCAGAAGCCGTCCGCCCAGGATTTTTATACGCGTTTCTGTGTAGAAAAAAAACTAGAAATTCAGTGGAAGCTGGTGCGTTCTAAAGTGCGTAATATGAAAACGAATTACAAGAAAGCGAAAGATTGGGAAGGTTCGACAGGGGCAGGTAGCATGGATGGATGATTTGCCAACAACACAAGCATATTCAACCTAAAAGTTTCATCGATCTCTTCCTACTCATCTTCATCGCCTAACAAAAATGCACCAAATAAATTTAAAAAACTCATAAATGACTTATTTGACGACTCACTTCCTTCCATCATTGCGTCCTGCGCGTACTTCTCGCAAATCGCAGCCATTAATTTGCTTTTCTCGCTTCTTCTGGGCATTATAAACTTTCTAAAGCTGTTTTAATAATTTTGATTTTGTCAAATATAATTGTTAAAATATTGTACAATAGCACACGAAAAAGTATGGGATGCTCACAAGTTTCATTTTACAACTGTTCTAAAAAAATAGTACAAAAGAGCAAATATGACAAATAGCACGACTTGTGAACTCCCTAATTGTGAATATTGTAAAAAATAAATGTGTGCTATTTACGTCTTTAAGTGTAAAATAAGTAAGGTAAATACGCAGTAAAAATTTTCTTTGTTATCTCAAATACACAGAGCGCAATCTCTATACACCTACGGTCAAAATAATTGTAGCTCAACATTTCGGACAGTTTTGACTATTTTTTTTTTGGTTGTTTAATGTTCATTAATTGTTTATAATAAAGCTCATTATATAA
>NW_023470093.1:0-5069 GCF_013731165.1 Rhagoletis pomonella | reverse complement strand
AAAACCGCCAAAAAGCCAACTTACAAGAGTTTAGGCAACGAATAAGCTGCGAACATAAACCCAAAAAACGTGGAGGTAGAAAGCGAAGGCACCAAAAAGAATGTGCAGAACTACAGCGAATAATTAACATCAGTCGCGGGCAACAAAAGAAGAAGTTGATAACCAAACTAAAAGATCTGCACAAAAATGGGTGGAACCCAGCAACAACAACAACGCAGAACCACCAAAAGGATCATTAGGAAATTTATAGTATGAACAGGGAAACCACCTTAGTAGACGTCATAAATCCAAAAACTAGGGAAGAAGAAACAAGGAGAATGTTAGCACAAATAAGACAGCTATAACTAATAAAAATACAAAAAAAAATTTTTTTAAATTAAAAAACAAGAACTAATAATAAAAAGGAAAATTCTTTTTCTCATTCATTTTTTTTTTCAACCGTAAAATATTATTAACATAAAAATGACTTGGTGGAAAATTGCACTAAACGGCATATTAATAGGAATAGCAGGATACGAAGTAGGAAAAGAAACCTCAGGTGAAAACACCTACGAAACTAAAGTAATTAAATATCAACCACATCCTATCGTAGAAAACAAGGAAGAAGTTCCCGATAAGTGGTTGACCGCTTTTGCATGCGTAGCTACATGTTTAATTGTCGCAATGGTAATCTTGATAAAAAATTACATTAAAAACAAATTGAGACAATTAAACAATGTACAACAACGCGTATAACTCTCTCAATAAAAAGAAACAACTTTCAAAAATGCCAAAAGTTTTAAACCAGAAATGAATCAATGGAAAGAAATCCATGACACGTTAACTGACGAAAAAACTAAAGCTAGTAAATCATACAAATGTATAAATAAGGGTATTCCTATAACAACGGAAACTATAGTAAAACATTTGAACATAATCTTGGAAGCCCTTAATAACATTAGACAGGTGATCAATGTAGCAAATCGCATACTTACCACAGAACACCAAAAGGAAGCTTACCAATTTTTCATTGCAGTACGAGATAAACTTGTATCTTCGTTAGCTAGACACAATATAGAAGTAACAATACCAACCACATTAGAGGAGAATCTCCAGGTTGATTTTAACTTACTTCTGTCAGAACGCGTCCGAAGCCGGACTCCATCACCCTCTTTAAGTCAAGGGGAAGACACCAAAAAAGTAAACATCCCAACCATAAACGTCACAATGGTACAAACAGTAGTCGAATTCATTAAAACCGCCTCGTCAGTACTCCCAGAGTTTGATGGGAAGCCAGAAAACTTACACAGCTTCTTAGATGCCCTAGACATACTTGATCAAATCAAGGATGAGCACGAACTTTTAGCAATAACAATGATAAAGACCAAGCTAAAAGGAACGGCAAGAAACTTCATCAGTAATGAAAACACGATTGGACAAATAAAAACAAAACTCAAAAACGCGATAAAAGGTGAATCGGTAGAGGTTTTAACCGCTAAACTTCTAAACGTTCAACAACGTAGTAAAACTGCTAACCAATACACAGCGGAAATAGAAAAAATTACCAGATCACTAGAAGGAGCATATATCTCGGATGGATTAAACCCAGACTTAGCAACGAGATATTCTACACAGGCAGCCGTCAAGGCAATGTGTAAAAACAGCTCCAACAATAATGTTAAAATGATAATGCAAGCGGGAACGTTCACAACAATGAACGATGCGATCTCTAAGTTCACCAACAGCTGTACCGAAATAACAGGCAGCTCGAATACAATTTTGAACGTACGACAACAGAGTCAGTACAGGAACAATTTCCGGGGAGGATACCGAAGTAACAACTATGGAAATTACCAAAATCGGAGATTCAGACCACAACCGAGATACAACAATAACTCGAGGTCGTACAGCAATAATAATAATAACCGAAGAGGATCACAAGCCCAAAACGGCAATAGATCCTACAACCAGACCCGCAATGTGCGCAGCTGCACCCAGACGGAAAACCAGGAAGCTCCACTTCAAAATTAATAGAAAGAAAAATATGTGTACTGAACCTAAATCTAAACAGCTATATATCCACAAGGACATCCCTAAATAATTCGATTTCAAATTTTTTAATTGATACGGGAGCAGACATTTCCATTATAAAAATGCATCAAATTAGTAAAACTCACAAAATTAATAAAGAACAAATTACAGATTTAAAGGGCATTGGTCAAGGAATAACTAGCACATTAGGCACAATTAAAGCGGATTTAAAAGGTGATAACCTTTTAATTTACCATAAATTCCATGTCGTAGAAGACGACTTTCCAATCCCATGCGATGGAATAATAGGACTAGATTTCATAAAGAAATACAATTGTATTTTAGATTATGGCAAAACAGAGGATAAATTAATCCTAAGGCCATATCATTTCCCCCAAACAATAACAATGCACCTAACAAACTGTCTGTCTGTCAACACACTCACTATCCCTGCTAGATCTGAAGTCATTAGACAAGTCAAAGTAAACACCGATAACAAAAACATCTTCATACCACACCAACAATTATCTGAAGGCATTTTCATAGCAAACACTATCACAAATAAAGATCAAACTTTTGTTAGAATTATCAACACAACACATAAAAACACAACTATTCAAAATTACAAGATCAATACCGAAAATTTAGACGATTACACACTAATTAAAACAACCACACACGATAAAAATTGCAATGATACAGAGAAATTAAAAAGATTAACAAAAAACTTTCCACAATTTGTCAACTCTCAACTAACAACACTATGCACAGAATTCATAGACATATTTGCACTAGAAACAGAACCAATTTCCTCTAATAATTTCTACAAACAAAAATTATACATGAAGGATGACACTCCTGTTTACATAAAAAATTATAGATTGCCTCAAACGCAAAAAGGAGAAATAAGCAAACAAGTAAATAAGTTAATCGAAGATGACATAATAGAACCCTCCATATCGGAATATAATAGCCCAATCTTATTAGTCCCTAAAAAAATTACTCCCAGGTAAAACAGAAAAAAGATGGAGATTAGTGGTAGACTACAGACAGGTAAATAAAAAGCTAGCAGCAGACAAATTCCCACTTCCAAGAATTGACGATATTTTAGATCAACTTGGAAGAGTAAAATATTTTTCATGCCTAGACCTTGTATCAGGTTTCCATCAAATCGAATTACACCCCGACTCCAGGGATATAACCTCATTTACAGCCGATAATGGCACATATAGATTCAAAAGACTACCCTACGGATTAAAAGTAGCACCGAATTCATTCCAAAGAATGATGACCCTAGCATTTGCAGGCCTCAAGCCATCTCAAACATTTCTCTACATGGATGATTTAGTTGTATTAGGTTGTTCTGAAAACCACATGCTAAAAAATTTAAGAGACGTATTCTCCACTTACAGAAAATTCAACTTAAAATTACATCCAGATAAATGCCTATTTTTCAGCCAAGAAGTAACTTATTTAGGACATAAATGTACAAACAAGGGAATATTACCCGACCCGAGCAAATTTGAAACAGTTCAAAATTACCCAACACCAAAAACAGCGGATGAAGTTAAGAGATTCGTAGCTTTCTGCAACTATTACAGAAGATTCGTACCGAATTTCGCAGAACACTCACGAAAATTAACTAGGCTTTGCAAAAAGAATGTTTCCTTCGAATGGACAGAAGAATGTCAAAAAGCTTTTGCCTATTTAAAGGAAGCATTAATTAGTCCAAAACTTTTGCAATACCCAGACTTCGTTAAAGAATTCTGCATAACAACAGACGCTAGTGGGTACGCTTGTGGGGCAGTCCTTAGCCAGGAACATAATGGCAAACAGTTACCAATTGCTTACGCTTCTAGGTCCTTCACCAAAGGTGAAACCAACAAAGCCACAATAGAAAAAGAATTGGCCGCAATGCATTGGGCCATAACCTTCTTCAGACCATATGTTTATGGCAGAAAATGTCTAGTTAAAACTGACCATCGTCCTTTGACATACCTATTCTCGATGAAGAGCCCTTCATCTAAGCTGACACGAGTAAGACTCGATTTAGAAGAGTACGATTTTGAAGTGGAGTATATAGCCGGAAAAGAAAATCATATTGCGGACGCATTATCCCGCATAACAATTACAAACTTAAAAGATATGTCAGTGGAAGCAAGTAAAATATTAAAAATAACAACAAGATCAGCAGCGAAACAGACCAGCAGTAATGCTGAAAATAAAAAGAACCCCAAAATTTACGAAGCGCTAAATAAATTTGAAGTAAAAAGACATGTCGACACAAGCAACCTAATTGTTGAGGATAAGATTGACCTAGGACAATCCTTTACCAGGCTTGAAATAGAAGCCGGCGATTTAGGACTTGTACAAATACAGTTGTCCTTAGGGGACAAATTGTTTAAAAGTAATTATACTGCAGTAGGCAAATTTATAGAAATGGGTAACAAAGTTCTCAAAAAGCTAACAATCGCTCTAACCCCACAGGTTATAAATGTGACAAATCCCGGGAAAATAAAAGAATTTCTGCACAAATATATGACGATCCTATTAGTGGTGGCCACCCAGGAATAAATCGCATGACAGATAAAATCAAGCAGAAGTATAGCTGGCTGAATATGAAAAACGACATAAGAAAATACATAAAAAACTGCATCCACTGCAAGAAGAATAAGACCAATAAGCATATAAAAGAACCAATGACAATAACGGAGACACCTCCGAAGGCATTTGATATTGTACAAATCGATACAGTCGGACCATTACCGAAATCGATAAATGGAAACGAATATGCAGTTACCATCATATGTGACCTAACCAAATACTTGGTAGCGATCCCAGTCCCAAGCAAACACGCAACAACAGTCGCTAAAGCAGTGTTCGAAAATTTCATTTTGATTTATGGACGCATGAATACAATAATGACGGACATGGGCACAGAATACAAAAACAACTTATTCAAAGAACTGTGTAAACTGTTAAAAATTGAACATAAAACTTCAACACCGTATCATCATCAAACTTTGGGTACTGTAGAACGCAGTCACCGGACATTCAAT
>NW_023470092.1:0-5070 GCF_013731165.1 Rhagoletis pomonella | reverse complement strand
TGGATAATTTAAAAACTGCAACTAAATGCTTGGAGCGTAATTTAAAAACTGAAGATAAACTTTTGGTCATTTTGAAAAGGACATAAAATCTTTGATAATTTAAAAGCTGGATATGGATTTTGGTATTTAGAAAATTTTTGTTCATTTTAAAATTTGAAAAGCCATTTTTGGTAATTTGAAAAAAAGAACACAAATTTTGGGTAAACCTAAAACTAAACATAAATTTTTAGTAATTAAAGATGGGGACATACATTTTAAACTGGACATAAATTTTTGGTATTTTTTAAACACGACATAACATTATGGTCATTAAAAAAATGCACATACAAATTTTATAGTTTCCAAGCCAGAATACATTTTTTGCAATTTAAAAAGTCGACATAATTTTTGTAAATTGAGGGCAACACTGATCATACAGTTTAAGCGTTAACATAAAAATTAGTGTTGGGAAATATCGCGTACTTACATATGTATGTGTGAGTATCGTGTTCTTCGGTATCTAAACTCATAAGGATCGGATATTTTTAAAGTACTAAGTCCTTTTTTTAAATATATGTATGTTGGCAGGATTTCAATACCTAGTTAGTGAAGAAATCTCACAAGCTCTGGCAGTACTTTATTAAACATTAACACATTAAAAATAACGGTACTGGGGACAAGTATAGTACTCTTCACAACTTGAAATTGGGTACACATTTATTTCTGAATACCAGTAAATGTAAATACCGTACTGTACTTTTAGGTATCTATTCGGCACTTAGTACTAAGTATTTTGACTCGGCATCGATACTTTTAAAAATCGGGCACTTTAAATCGTTTTGAGAATGAATTTCTGAGTACTTTTGGTACTGCACACTGCCCAACAATATAAAAAATAGAATCGACTTTAAGCCATCTTAAATTCTGGACATAAATATGTACATATATTTTTTTAATTTGTTATGCGGTTTTAAAGGCTTTTCTCTAAAGGGAGTATGAAAAGCCAACCTTCGTATAAATAAAACGTTATTTGACTTTCAGATACATTTTACTGCCAGTCCTGAGCACCAAAAATAAGCTTTGGGTTTATATTTGTTGATTTCGGTTTGACCGACCGCAAAAGCAAACAAAAATGCTGCAAGATTGTGCATATGAATATGTACATACATACGTTTATATATATACATGTACATTCATACTTTGGCATTGATATCTTGCTAAACATATAGCTTTCATTCATTTAGTCAGATATACCACAGCCGATTAGGCAAACATATGCGAAGCAGTACATACTTATATATAGTTAAATATACACTTGTAGAAAAATATTTTAATAGAAACCATTAATCGCACTCTAGCTATGCAATTTAAATTGAAACTTCGAAAAATATAGTAAGTGCAAAATATCTTCTTAGAAATCGAGAGAAAAAAGTTATCATAAATAATTATACTTTAAGAGAATTTAACAGCCAATTTCACTAAAGCAATTTTAGGGAAAAATGATTTTAATTTTTTTAATTGTATATGGAAATTGACAGAGAATTAAAAATCATTTTGCATTTAAATAGCTGATGGTTCTAAAAAAATTGTATAAGATGCAAATATATGGTTAACTGATTGCTAATGTCACTTCAATAAATTTTTGAGCATAACCTTTTGATGAGGTCTAAAACTATATATGTATGTACCCTTGTGATCAGCTGATTCAGCTTGGTGACATTTTGACCAGTTTTCGCTACTTTTCTTTTGTTTATGTAATGTTTATCAGTTTTTTTTTATTAAATTTTAGCACATTACATAACCGGCAATGCATAAATCCGCATTTCGAACTTCGTAAAATAATTATAAAACTTCAACAACCTTTAACAATTACCCCAAAAAAATTTAAACTTTTTATTAAAAATTTTTAGAAAAGTTTTAGGTATGCAGCTTTATAGCTCGTTAAATTTGAGTGTAAATTTCCAGACTCTAGGAAATCGCATTGATTTTTAATAATTTTGCTGACTGACGGTGTTGAGCATTTTCACCCATATAAAGTATTCACGACAAGTAATTTTGTATGGAGGAAAATGCCTAACATCGTTTGAAAAAAAAACCACTAAAATTTATAACGCTATAAAACTGCATACCTAAAATTTTTATTAAAAATTTTTAATAAAACGCTTAAAATTTTTGTGTGTAATTGTTAAATTTTGTGGAATTTTTATAAATTTTCTAAGTATGTAGTTTGATATGTGGAAAATGTTGTGCTGGTTATGTCATGTGCTAGAGTTTTATAAAAAAAAAATTACAAACATTGGATAAACAATAGAAAAATAACCAAAACTGGTTAATATATCACTTAACTTAATCAGCGACCACAAGTGTATATATGTACTCGTATATTAATCCAAGCCAAAAATAAATCTTGCTATGCGATCGAAATTCTCAGAGGTCGCGTATCGAGCGTTTATTTTTCGCATAGGAATGCAAGAAAATGATTTCTTCTGTTTTGAGGTCAATATAATTTTCTAGGATCAATCAAAAATTTCGAAACTATAAGAAAACATTAATTACTTATACGCCTTGCAGACTCAGATTCGTTAAATTTCTAAATTATTATTTATCAATCATTTTTACTTAGCTTGCCTGATTTGGGTAAAATCTAATAGTACATACTTAGCTAAAAAAAAAGTTAGGAATTTAAGGAACCTGAGTCTGCATAACAATTAAATGGCATATATTTAAACGATATTTTATTACAGTCTCGGACGTTTTGATTTTTTCCTAAAAAGTTATATTGACCTCAAAAGAGAAGAAATTATTATTTTTTTACGTGTTCATGGAGGATCGTTACTATACCCAATACTAAAATTTTAATCAGTTTCCGATCGGATTCGCAGTATTTTTTTTTTTCTTTTTTGCCTTGGTCTAATGTATGTAGGACATCAGCGGTCTCAACTAGCTTACATGACTACTTTAAATCTATCTTCCAATATATGTATGTACAAGTAAAGGCCAATTAAAAAATTCATTGACCTGTTGAAAGTTTAATTGTTTTGCCATAACCACACCGACTGGTTAATTAAGTTAATAAGCTTTCATTTGGAAAACTCGTTCAAATCATATATGCACGTCTATGCATTATATTGTTTGCCCAATTAGTTAAATATTTTGTTGAATTTTAAGGCATAATTAGTACAGCAGAGAAATTGTATTCATTGTTGTTGTTCATGGCATATGAAATATGATGTGCATCACAAATTTTATAGCCATTTGATCACATTGTTTCTTAGTTGAATCTCAGTGCTAACAAAAATCAATATTTTGATCCAAATTAACTGTGTCTCTTATTAGTATTTAGATATGTACTAATTGCCCATGTGAGCTCCATGTTGATGGTTGCATGTAAATTAATACAAATATTTTTTATGCTTTAATTCTATTTTTAAGTATCCATGCTGATGAAGGAACTTGCCGGCAATTTAGGGGGTGCTGGGTAGTAGTTTTGTGTTTTCTATGTGCAAATTATATGCGAATTCAAACTTATCTCAAGAAGTGGAAAACTCGAACCTCGACGCTTCAGCAAATGGTTTGAATCTCAAAATTTTACTAGTTACTAGTCTTCTTCTCCAATGATGTTGCGACTAGACAGGGGCGGACGGTTTTAGTGTCCCGCGGTCTTCGACCTTCACAGGGGTAGCAGGCCTTAACAAAATATATTTTTCTGGCTT
The DNA here is from genome assembly GCF_013731165.1 of Rhagoletis pomonella. Classification (NCBI taxonomy): domain Eukaryota; kingdom Metazoa; phylum Arthropoda; class Insecta; order Diptera; family Tephritidae; genus Rhagoletis; species Rhagoletis pomonella. The sequence continues at coordinate 1,378 of NW_023470092.1, read as the reverse complement.
ACAAAGAACTTAAAAAAAAAATTCTGACTTCAGAGCGAAAATCTAAAAACGCAGTTTTACTATATTTGACCCCAAGTTTCGTGGGTATTTTGATTGCTTTGTGTGCTTTGAAATTTTTTAGTTTATGTCGCATATTATTATCATTTTCCGATGTGTGTTTAGGGATGTGTGTCTTTTAAAGAAAATCAACTCTTAAATAATATTATAGTGGCCACATTTGTGTCCGATTTTTGCTCTTCGCCACAACTGCAGAAGCTGTTATCCTGTCTGTTAGCTGGTTGAATGTCCGACAGATGCTTGAATGAATGCTTTCTGATATTCACACACACACACACCTTTTCATATAATATTTAAATATATTTTACCTATCTTTATCATTCTTACAGACAAACGTATGTACATTAGACTGCATCACCAAAAAAAGTTGCGGTTTTTCCCCCGGGATTACTAAATTTATTATATTTTAAGACGTCCACCAAAATATTTCGTAAAAGTATTGAGATTTAAGTGAGCTGGACCGATTTGAAAATACCTCCAAAAATGAAGTTTTTTATGAATGAAAATAGTTTCTTAAAGAACTTTTTGAAAAAAGTCCCCTCAGATGACAAATTAGAATAAGCTTAAAAAATCTGCACAAAAGTATTTAAAAATCTTTTCAACGGAATTGTAAGAATGAGATTTTTGATGCTGTTTTTTTACTTTTTTCAAAGATTGATTTACGAAAAACTTGAATAACTGGGCCAAAAATGTTCTGATTTAGACTTATGGGATCTCAGTGGAAAGGTATTTTCACACCGTTTTTATTTCTGGCCAAAAGAAACGTCATTCGCGTCCCATCTTGTTTTTTCGAATACCAAAACATCTTAATTCAACTTTGAATGAGGTTCGTTTCTCCTACCTTTCTCTTCCATCCTTTGAATAAGTTTATTACCTTTCCAATGACACCTCTTAAGTCTAAATCGGAAGAGTTTAGGTTCAGTTATTCAAGATTTTCTTATACCAATCTTTGAAAAATGTTAAAAACCGCATCATCATTACGATTCCGTTAAAATTTATTTTAATTTTTTTTTTAATATTTTTATGCAAATATTTTAAGCTTAAACCGTTTTGTCATTTGAGGGGCTTTTTCAAAAAAAATCTTTAAGAAACTATTTTTATTCATAAAAAAACCATTTTTGGAGGTATTTTCAAATCGGTCCAGCTCACTTAAATCTTAATATTTTTCCGAAATATTTTGGTAGACGTCTTAAAATATAGTACATTTTATAATTCCAATGGAAAAATAGTACCGATTTTTTTTTTGTATGGGGAATGATGCAGTCTAATGTACATATGCACGTTAAACTAAAAAGCTCTGTGTGTTATCGTACGTTTTAAG
>NW_023470091.1:0-5070 GCF_013731165.1 Rhagoletis pomonella | reverse complement strand
TGTCACTACACCTTCCTTCCTGAAAAAAAAGGAAAAGATAACAGGTTGATCAGACCCGTTTATCTTTGACTTCTTTCGGGAATTTTCTAAACTGTCGCGAATAAACAAATATTCTCTTATATATCTAGTTATTATTATTATACATCTTTTCTCTTTTTGTGCTGGGTACCCATAGCACTTTCATATCTAGTAACTAAATGAATTTATTAAACAAAAATATGACAAATAAATATAATTTATGTAAGTAATCCATGTTTTTTTTTTTTTTTTTGAGATTTGTACATTCATTTGCATATACATACATACATATATGTGTTATTCAACTTTCCTTAGCCTATTTTTATGTATAGTTTTTTCTCTCTGTGTTTGTTCATTCAAAATAGTTACATTTGTACCATCTACCCTTTTGACTACATAAGGACCATCGTAAATGCTTCGATGCTTCTCGTAAGGTTCTTTTTGAACTAAAACATAATCGTTTCTGCTTATAGCTAATGGACGCACAGTTTTGTCGTAGAAATTTTTGTTTTTTATTTTATGTTTGTTGAGTAATTCTGTAGCCATCAAATGTGTTTTCTGCAAACGATATTTCAATTCTTTGACGTAATTGTCGGCATTGTAAAGTGGATCTATGGAATTTTTGCTTATTTCGGGTGGTAATATAGCTTTTTTGCCAAACACGAGTTCATAGGGCGTGAATTTGTTATCGAAAGCTGTGTGCGATGTTGAATTGTGAAAGAAGGTGAAATACTTTAAGCAGGTATCCCAATCTAAAATGTTCACGCAAGCGTACGCTCGCAGGTACTCATTAAAAACTCTATGATTACGTTCGACCGTGCCTAATGTTTCATGGTGGTAAGGCGTTGAAAAGTCATGTTTTATTTGTAATAATTTACATAGTTCCAGAATTATTTCATTTTTGAATTCTGTGCCCAAATCGGATTTAATAGAACGCATCGTGCCATAAACCAACACAAAACTTTCGAAAATAGCTCTAGCCACTGTTTTGCGCTTTTGTCCGGCAAAGCTATGGTAACTAAGTACTTTGTAAGATCACATATTAAGGTTAAAGCGTATTTATTTCCCAAAGTAGATTCCGGCAAAGGACCAATTGTATCTACTACTACAATGTCGAACGGTTTTACAGGAGTTGGTGTTAGAGAAAGCTTTTCCTTAGTTCCTGGCTTTGATTTATTTATCAAACACATTTTACAGGATTTCACAAACTTCGCAATGTCTCTCGTCATTCCTTTCCAATAAAATTTTGATCTTAATTTTGCATACAGTTTCTTACTTCCACAATGCCCACCAGTTATGGGTTCATTATGGTAGATAGTCATAAATTTTTGCTTCTGCTCATTATCAAAAATTCGTTCGATTGTTTCTGTTAACTTAATTTTTATTGTTTTCAATATTGTATTGCCACGTTCCTTTAAATAAGCTAGTGTTGTGATTTGAAAAAAAGGATCGTCTTTTGGCCATTCTAAAATTTTTACATTGTAATTGCCGGCTTCAACTTCTAGTCTCGAAAGCATTTTGTCTAACCAAAAATTTTCGTTAGCAATTTCCACATTTAAGACGAATAATAATTTGAATTTTTTGTATACGCGCATAATTAACTTTGAAATCTGATTAGTTTCGTTATACAAAATTTTGGTTTTAATTTTTGGTATTTTAGTATCAAATTCGGAGGAAAAGTTGTCAAAAACCGATACGTCTTCAACCATGCTATTAAAAAGATGTCTATCATCTGGCGCTTGCTGCAGCTTACTCTTGGATCTTGCACGAGTAGTAACTGCTAAAATGTGGGCATACTTCTCATGATTTCCCCTGATATCAGGAATGGAAAGACGGGATAATGCATCTGCAGCTACGTTTGTTTTACCTTTTATATATTCGATCGTAAAGTTATATTCTGCTATATCAAGCCTGATTCTTGCTAGTTTCGACGAAAGATCCTTCATATTAAAAAGGTAGACCAGAGGCCTGTGATCAGATCTTACTATGAAGTGAGTGCCATAAACATATGGTCGGAAGTGTTTTATGGCAAAATGTATTGCTAATAATTCCAATTCTATTACGGGTTTATTTTGCTCCGCTTTGCTAAATGATTTTGACGCAAAGCAAACAGGTAGATCGTGACCATCAAACTCTTGACTTAATATTGCTCCGCATCCAAGTTTTGAGGCATCAACAGTGATGACGAAGGTTTTATTGAAGTCAGGATATTGTAACAGCTTGGGAGAAATTAAGGCAGATTTTAGGTTATCAAACGCGTTTTGGTGAACACTGTCCCAATGAAATTGTATGTTTTTACGACTAAGGCGATTTAGTGGAGCTGCAAGCGACGCGAAGTTCGGAATAAATCTGCGGTAATAGTTTGCGAAAGCAACAAAACGTTGTACTGCATCTTTATCTCTTGGAACTGGATAAGTTTGAATTGATTTTTTTTCGAATCGTCAGCCAAGAGACCGTTCGCAGTGCATTTGTGTCCAAGAAAAGTTACTTCTGATCGGAAAAATATACATTTGTTAGGGTTAAGCTTCAAGTTATACTTTCTACAAATTTCGAAAACTTCTGATAGATTTCGCAAGTGATGCTCCTCACTGCAACCTGTTACGATCACATCATCGACGTAGAGGAAGGCTTGATTTGGAGAAAGGCCAGAGAAAGCGATAGACATCATCCTAGTAAATGAATTAGGAGCCACGTTTAGTCCAAATGGCAGCACCTTCCAGCGAAAGGCTCCTCGATCTGTACTAAAGGATGTTATATCGCGTGACTTTTCGTTGAGTGGTATCTGATGAAATCCAGAGAAGAGATCTATTGTTGAGAAGTACTTTGCGCGGCCAAGATTATCTAAAATGTCATCAACCCGGGGCAAGGGAAACTTGTCCGCAATGAGCTTTTTGTTTACGCCTCTAAAATCGACACACATTCGATACGCTTTTTGGCCATTTGTGGTTTCCTTTGGCACTAAAATTAAGGGACTATTATAGTTAGAACAGCTTGGTTCTATTAAATTATTTCTTAATAATTTGTCAATCTGTTTATTAATTTCATCTCTTTGCGAATAGGGTAATCTATAGTTTTTTATGTAAACTGGTGTACTGTCTGACACTTTCAGTGTTTGCTCGTAAAAATTGTTTATAGACATTTGGTCATCGGGCAAAGAAAAAATATCGGCGAATTGGAGACATAATGGCATAAGCTTGCTCTTACCATAACTCGGCATTTGATTTTCTAGTATAGCAGAGAGTTGGATTTCACGTTTTTCATGACATGGAGCTTGGTGAATTTGATAAACATTATAATTTTCCAAAGGTTCAGTTTGTATATCAGAATTTTTTATGTATTTAGTTTCATTAGTAGTGTTTATCACTCTTATTATTGGATAATCTGTATTAACTACACATTTTGCTGTGAAAACCCCGTCAGAGAGTTCTTGTGCATTCACGAAAAGGGTTTGTGATGGTTTCCCTAAGTTGAACAAGCGAAAAGCCTCACATCGTGGCGGTATTACGAAAGAATCGGCTGCTGCTCCGTGTACAATTGGAAGGACTAACTTTTCGCTGCCTATCCAAAATGAGCAAGAGTTATCTTCATAGCTAATGTTGCACCGATTTGCTTTCAAGAAATCTTTGCCAAGGATCCCATCTGAAGGAATATGAGTCTTCTCCCACTACGTGTAACTTATGGGGGATATATTGCTGTGAAATAACTATATTTGTAAGAATTGATCCCAAAGAGCAAATAGTACTTGACGTAATGCCTGTTATGTTTACTTTGTCATATGCATTTATTTTAACATTTCTATTCAAGCTTGAAATTTTAACAATCGAGATATCTGCTTGCGTATCTAATAAAAAAGTGCATATTTTATTTGTATCTGAACAGTCAGCTTCAACAAAGTCTGAATAATTTAGGTTTAGACAATATATTGGTTTCACGTTTCTTTCTGAGCTTAGTTTTCCTCCCCCAGCGTGCGGCGCTGAGGGGCATCTGCGTTTAAAACGCGTACATTTCTATTTTCATGGACACCCGTGTTGCTGCTACGGGCGTTACTGTTAGGCCTACTATTACTTCTGCTACCAACCCGATTGTTATAGCGCCTATTATTAGAGTTGTTGTTGTAATTTTGATTCCTACTACCATTAGAGTTAGTTCTATAATTAGTGAATTGGTTCCCATTCCTAAAACTGCGCGAGCCATTGTAGTTTGTCTGCCCGTTAACCCTGTGACTATTATGAAAAAAGTTATTGGAAAGCCTGTTTGCGTTTGAGCGGAAAGCTAGAACTTGTCGGTCATTACTTTCGTTTGTCTGCTCAACAATCAATTTGGCAACCACATCTTTTGCATCCGTAAACGACGTTGAGGCAATTATTGACTTCACTAAATCCGTTTTCGCATTAAGCCTACACAGGTTAATTGTTTGTTCGACCGCTGTCTCATGTGCTTTTGCTTGAGTCATTCCCTCTATTATAAGAGACCTTTCAAGAGAGTCAGCTAACTCTTCCGCTTGTTTAGCAAACTCAGCATAGTTATTGTTCCTCACTTGAAGTGATGCAATCTTGCCAGCCACGACCTTCGAATTGTCTGGTTTTATTCGGGTACGAAGAGCGCGTTTTATATCGTCAATACAGTTAATAGTTGCCGGTAAGGCTTCCCGAGCTTTGCCTTCTAATTTTGACTTAATGAAAGATAAAAAGGTAGGGGTTAGACTTTGGTCAGTTAGCTCTTCTATTAACGCAATTTTATCAATAAAAGACTCGAGAGACAGAGGGTCACCATTATAATTTTCGCGTATGATACTTGCGCACATACTAACGAAAGACTTCTTTTGTTCTAATGATGCCATTTTGGTTATTAGGCTGGGAGCAGATCTACTACCTTGGCTAAATGTATAATTAAAATCGATATTAGGAAAGCTATTATCTGATGAATGAGTTATAAGAATCGGTGGAACTTTCTACGTGTCATTTAGAGCTGAAAGAGAAGAACTACGTCTTAAGCCACAATTTGGATACGATTTTGCATCACTGAATTCGTCATCTGTATCGGTATCTGACC
>NW_023470090.1:0-5071 GCF_013731165.1 Rhagoletis pomonella | reverse complement strand
GTTGTAAACCTTCAAGATACTTTCTCAACCGTTAACGATTCTGATGAAAAAAATAAAGAGTTTATGTAGATGTGGGCAATTTAGTTTTTAACCTCAAAGAGAAAAAACTTCAATATTTTAAATCGGAGTTATAAGTATGCAGTTCTATAGCCCATTAAATTTTAGTATAATTTATCGCGCCGATTTTTCACAACTCTTTTTACGCACGCTCTGGAAGGCATTCTCCTATTTAATTATTTTCGTTGAAGATGCAAGGTTGCACTTTACTACGCCAAAATTTGGTGGGCCACAAATCTGAATACTCGAAATATTTGAAATTTGAAGACAGTTTATGGAATATAAGACATACTCAAATAAAAACTTAATAAAAAATATTTAAATTGAAAAACATTGGAAATTAAAAACATCACTACATAACTACACATTTCGCGTGATCAGTGAAATATTTGCGTATGTACAGTATCGGTCATATCAAAAGCATCCTCATTTTAAAACGAGATTGTTTACCACTTTTGTTTATTTTTTTTAATCTGAAAATTTTGATTAAAAATCATAAAATTTTCCTTTGTTTTGTATGAAGTTTATATGATTTTGTTTTAAGCATAATAAATTTTGTTATAAAATAATAACAAACAAATTTTAATTCTCAATATATAGTGAATATTAAAAAAAAGGTGTACGCAGACTTTTGCTGTTAAGTGTAGCTTAACTAAATTTTATGGTTATATTTTGCACTAGCCAGTGCCTGCTTACTTCGCGGCGCCTAATAAGAACCTTTGCCTTGGCCAATGCAAAAGAGCGTTTAAAAGCAAAAATAGTCTGTAAATTCTAAATTTTTGATTTAAGTTAAAACCACTAAGGCGCATTATCCTCCTCACAGATACGCCAATAATAGTAACGCTATGATACCATATGGAATACCAATCCCTTTCGGTGTCATGAGGTTTATCGATGGTCTTATTTCCACCTGTGAGATCTCTGCCAAGCATGCGTAATCTTTTTCTATGATCTTGCAACTAAAACATGGGCGCGATGCGTATGCCCTAAAAGTTCTTATAAGGAAACTCAAGAGCACAGAAATGGGTTATCTGTTATAGGAGGGCCAGGAATTCTCGCTATCCCACAGGATGGCAAGTTTTCCGGAACATTGCCTAAATGAGTCGTGTGATTTCTTGAATATCTTTCAAATGAAGCAACGATATATCTACGGTGATCTTTCCTTGTTAATTCGCCACTTTTACAATCCGTGGTAATATTTATGAACTGATTTCTAGGTATATGCAATTTCGCATGATCTTACATGAGGGCGTCAGACAAACCTAACCCCATCCTTCATTTAGGCATCTGAAAACTAAATTCGTATAACTTAAACATAGGACCAAAGCAGACCAACCATATGGAGTTTCTATACATTTCGGCTGCAGCGCCATCCATTGGGTCCATTTTCTGCAAAACCATTGCTTACCATAAAATAAATACGTGTTATGAATTTCAACCTCGACTCCAGTGGCACTCATCGGGTCAATTTTTATCAAAAGAATTTTCCATCATACAGGTACATAGCTCACATTTAAAATTTGAACGAAATCGGTTAATAAATACGATTTTTATAAATGACTCTACTTCGGTACCACATAGCGAGTTTTCTAGTAGCATGTATTTAATAGGACCATATATGTATGTAAGATAACCTCCGACAATCTGACGAAACTCTATTCAGTGGTTTTTGAATTTAGTCCGAACAACGAAAACGGCTATCATTTTATGCAAATAGGTATGTAGATAGGACAGTGTATAGCGAAACTCGTTAAATCAAAACTCCATTCTTTGTGAAAAATTTAAAAAAATTCTTCAAAATTTTCACATAAATTTTACCTTTTACTAAAAATTAAAAACAAAGTTACAATAGTTCAATGGGATTTAAACATCTAGGAAAAAATGGTTCCCAATCGAATGATACATGCGCGTTTACGTAAATGTATATCGATCCAGCCTTTCCTATAATTACCACTTTTCGCCATAAGTACGGTATTGATAACATATGAAGCTGTGTCGAATTTCAGGACCTTAGCGTAAGGGGTTCCAGAGATATGCTATATGAGAAGTTCAGTTTGTATGGAAGGTGCCACGCCCCCTTTTCCAATGCATTTGCAATATATGCATCAGTGCAAAGTTTCAGTTCCCCAGCGTAATTGGTTTTAGATATATATTGGTTTTTTAGATTTTAGAGCCCATTTACACGATGACTTTTCACCCTGGGCGGAAAGTCATGCGTGCCGAGCTTGTACGCAAGAAGTGTAGCGAAGTCAGCGGGGTAGGCAAGCACGCACGAGAGCGAAATCGAGGGGTTTTTTTGGACGTTTCGCTTTTATCGGGTTCACTTTTTCGTATTTTTGCTTTGAGTTCGCGATTCGCTCCGCTTTAAAAATTAGGACGAAAGAGTTGACCAAAGAAAATTTTACGCTTAAATGTCAAAAATACGCAAGAAACGCCGCAAAGAAAAAGTCATCGTGTAAATGCACAAGGATTTTCGAAGACTTTTTTAAAAGTGAACGTGCCAAAAACGCAGGGTGAAAAGTCGTCGTGTAAATTGGCTCTTAGTCTATTTAAGAGATTTAGGAATATTCCAAGCGACATACCGACTAAATTTTTGGTCGGCATATTTATTTTCAAGGTGCTGGCATAAATAAGTTAAGCCGTTAAGTAGTTTAGTGAAATACATTGTACAGAGAACTGCATGAAATTGTAAAACGTGACGTCTCAGATTTCTTAACTTGTTGGCAGCAACAACAAAAAGTTTTGATTTTGTTTAGCGAAAAACCTTCCACACAGAAGTTCCAAAAAAGTGCAATTGGTTATGCTTGAACACACTTAATTGAATGTCAATAAAATTAAGTTTGTGGTTATATCAATGCGAAATTTTGAGAACAGTCCATTGCTAAGTATAAATACAATTTTTGCAGCAGTTGGCAAATCCCCTAAAATATTTTCGGCATTGAAATTTTCTAGCCTCTTTATTTTGATGCCAATATTACAATATTTAATTTATGCTATCAATTAAATTAAACTAAAGTTTTCTAATAGGTGGCAACCTTCCACAAACATATTTTCAGCTGTAAGCCTTTGTAAACCTCCTTCTTTTGACAGCCATATTGCAGTATTTACTTTACCGTATCAATTGACCTAAACTGAAATTTTAAACACAGGTGGCAACTCTCTAATTTTTTTCTTCTATATTATAACTCCCGATTTACATGATTCAAGTACTTGAAAACAATTCATTCTCTTTTGTGTTTTCTATTTGCTTTTACACGCTTCAATCCTGTTGAATTCAAGTTTTTTGTTCTTTAATTCGGAAACAACGAAAATGCCGAAAGCAAAGCAAGAAAGTTGAAACGACTATCGATATCTTCCCACCCCCTCTCTTCGACATGCGAGCAGAATTGAATTCAATACTTGAACTGTGTAAAAGCACTCTAAGCTAGAACTCTAGCGATACATCGGTGAAAACTGCATTCATTCATGCTTTCGAGTGATGCGCGTACAAATATACAGACGGACAGAGAGTCAAAAATTCTAAAAATTATTTATTTGGGTTCTGTAGCTCTAATAAAAACCTACCATATTAACTTTTCTTTAATATCTATAAGGTACAGACGTCGGCTTGTTACAATTTTATTATAAGTATAGATATAGATTTCATTTATTTTATCAATTTATTACAACAACATTTTTCAAACAGGTGGCAACCCTACCTAAAAATATTTTCGGCAGTAAAATTTTCTAAACCTCTTCAGTTTGATACCCATATTGCAATATTCAATTTATCTTCTAAATTACATTAAATTAAAATCTTCAAACAGGTGGCAACTCTAAAAAATATTTTTGGCTGTAAGCCTTCTTTAGCCTCTTTCTTTTGATGCCCATATTGCAATATTTACTTTTTGTTATCAATTTACTTAAACTGCAATTTTCAAACAGGTGGCAACTCTCTAATTAGTTTCTTTCTATATTTTAAGCTAGACCTCTAGCAATATATCGGTGAAAACTGCATTCAAATCCAACCATTCGTTGGATGCGCGTGCAAACATACAGACAGACAGACAAAAATTCTAAAAATGGTTGATTTGGCTTCGACCTGTTACAATTTTATTATATGTATAGATTATACGTACGTATATCTACATCTACATCTTCTATATATAAATACGCCACAAGAAAATTTTGCTATCCCTTTTTTGAAGTCACCATTCGCTCGATTTCAATGAAACATACGCCGATTTAAAGGATATAACTTCCTCTAATCCAGAAATGTTAATCCCGATATATAGGGGGCGTGGCGTCTGACATATAGACTAAAATGTGAAAACCACTATATCCACGAATTAAGCTGGAGAACTGAAACTTAGCACAGATGCATAGATTGTAAATACCCTACTTACGGTGAAAAATGGTAGGTACTGGGATAGTGGGCGTGGCACCTCCTATACAAACTGAAATTCTCATATCACTTATCTCTGGAACTGCTTATGCTATCGTCCTGAATTTTGGCACAGTTATTTATGATATCAATTATGTACTTATGGCGAAGAGTGGTAGATTTTGGAAAGGGGGGCGTGGCACCGCCTATACAAACTGAAATTCTCATATCGATTATCTCTGGAACCGCTTATGCTAACGTCATGAAATTTGACACAGCTATTTATGATATCAATAACGTACTAATGGCACAAAGTGGTAGATAATGCGAAAGGGACGTGGCACCACCCATGCAAACTGAAATTCTCATATCGCTTATCTCTGGAACCACCTATGATACCGTCCTGAAATTTAACACAGCAACATATGTTGTCAGTATCGTACTTTCGGCGAAGAGCAGTAAATTTTGGAAAGGGGGGCGTGGCACCACCCATACAAACTCAAATTCTCATATCGCTTATCTCTGGAGACACCTATTATAAGGTAATGGAATTTTATACACTTACATTTATACACATATAAAATCGCAAGAATCATTCAATTGCGAACCATTTTCACCCAGATTTTAAAATCGCGTTGAATGATTGTTGTT
>NW_023470089.1:0-5071 GCF_013731165.1 Rhagoletis pomonella | reverse complement strand
ATAACATAACATAACATAACATAACATAACATAACATAACATAACATTACGTAACATAGCAAAACATAACGTTACATAACACAACATAACAAAACATAACATAAAACAACTTAACATGTCATTCTTCAATTGTATCTCTTTCTTTTTTCTGCCTTTGTCTCTGCCTTTATCTATAGATATTAGTTCTTATATCTTTATCTTTTAATTTTTATATTTATCATTTCCTTGACTTTTAACCAGATCTTTATCTTCATTCTTTTCTCCATCTACATATTCACCCACATCTTTGCGATTACATATGTAGACTATTAAGAGTTTAAATTTACCTTCCTCTTTGTCTTCATGTTTCGGTTTCTCTTACTTCTGTTAATCTTTGCTTTATCCCTTTCTTCTTCTCCATACTCAACTTTACCTTCTTCCTTGTTTGAGTCTAATCTATTCATGTACATGCATACATACATCTTATTCCTAATCTGCTGCTTAGCACGTTTCTGTAATTCAGTATCAATATTAAAGCATACATTTAGGAGGCATTTCCGCCCCAACCATGTACATGTATGGTATTGGTATTGGTGTGACTTTTGAATTGATTTTTTCGCTCTATTTTAAACTAATTTGAAATTTTAAAAATTGCCTGCACATCAGCATCAAAATACCTTTCTAATGATATATAATTGTTTATACCTTAGAAGTATAGTTTAGCCGTAAAAGGGGTGTAAAGGGAACATGATTGCCTATTTATATAATTGATATGCGAATGCGCACACAATTTCTACACACTCACATACACACCTACATACTTACTTACTTAGTATGTATGCACTCATGTTGTTGCCAAGCTGCTGGTTGTCTTACTGCTGCAGATGAGCTTCTTTTGTTTGCTTTCCGCAGCCAAGTGATACAACTTCCGCACAAAATATGTATAAGGGCAAGTGCGGATATAAACTCTGCGCTCTTTTGATTTAAGCAAGAAGTTCGAGTATATTCTTAAGTAACAAAGCACCTAAAATCAAATCGCTGGGTTTTATTATTAAAAAAAAAAAAAAAAAGTTTATATCAAATGTTTCATTTCAAGCCATTATAAATACATACATTACGGTTTTTTTTTTATTCTGGCATCAATGTTTTCCACAATGAAGCATTCTCAGCGCATTCGCATGATATATCGTTGGTTTGTTGTTAGTCAGATCATTGAACCTTCTAATTTATTGATGCTACTATATAAAAATATTTACTTGTCCTAACTGTATTTTAGCTCGCTTCCTAGGCCTTTTTTAAATATCTCTTTTTAAAGTTAGCACTCAAAAATTTTATACTCACAAAATTTCAAGTGCAACTGTCTGACAAATTTCACTAGATGTTTCGGTTATTTGGACATTTTTCTATGAATCTGCGAAATTCCTTAAAACTCCACAATTTTGTACTCAAAAAACAAAATCAATAAACCCAGCTAAATCACGTTGATTTGTTCCACAAAACAAAAAAAAAACAGAAAAGCCACTTCCATTTAATATGCGAGTGCAACTAAGGCGCTTTTCTTTCAAGCTTTCTTACCACAAAAGCACTGCTAATTAACATGTTAAGCACCAATTCTGAACGGCAGCAGCAGTTGCCCCTCAAAAAAACGAAGTAATTACACTTACATTTAGATGAGTTCACTGTGGCGCGCTCACTGCTTTGCAGCATTTTGAAGCGTTCGTCGTGATGAGCCAAAAGAAACTCATTAAAACACTGAGTGACGACCACTTGATGGAGCGGATAAAGACGCTATGAGAAGCGGAGGCTAGTAGCTTTCGGCATTTATTTTTAAAATTTAGCTTCTTTGCACATTTGAAAAGTGTAACAAGCAACAACTTTCAAGAATTTAGCAAAAAGTCATTAAGACAACGAAACCAGATTAGTTTTTAGCTGTGCAGATTTTTTTAATCAAGAAAATTTCAGATGAACTAAAGGTTGAGCGAAGTCGATTTTAAATTCTCATCTGCTGAGGTTAAAGAAAGAGCCATGATTCTAATTTAAACGCTCTGTCTGTAAAGGTATTGAGCCTTTAAACTAGAATGTGACAATGGGCAAAAGTTATGGCAGAGCTGTCACGAGGAACCTTGTTATGTATGTATGTATGTATGTATGTAGATAAGTAGGTGGGCGGAATCTGAATGGGTCGGTCAGAAAAAAACTTTGAAATTACACCCTAGTCAAGGTCATAGAAAGTTTCGTCTCTGGCTAGTCCTAAAAATTGCCATAACTATTTTACTTATTACCCGATTCCAAAGTGTGGTAGATGGTTCAAAATATAATTTTGAGTGCTGTGTATATCTTTTTCAGTTCGCCATACCCTGTAATGCCTCCTTAACCCACTAAGTTCAATTAACTCAATTTCTAACCTATTCAAATACAGCGTTACTCTGCAAACATTTTAGAATACGATGCGTTTTGCCCTAAAGCGTAAAAATAAATTAATTCAACCGAACTAAAGACTTGATGTTGACAGATAACTCATACGCCATGGCAAGCGAGCAATTTCGGCTGCGTAGCAGTCAAGTTATCAAACGGGGATCGGGATCGGTGCAAACCTGCATTTCAGAATTCAACGACAAAAGGCATGCACTTTATTACTGGCCTGTTAAGCTGCATTTACATGGTGCGATGCTCAAGGCAATTCAACCACTCACTGCACAACAAAAATCGCTCGTTAAAATGGCGATTCGAAAATCGCTTGCCTCATAGCAGACAGCAAGTCAAGTTTCCCATACTATTATGGTTATTATGAATTAGTTATTTGAAAATTGAAACAAGAGGCTTAAAAAAATTATAGTTTGAAAATATTTTTAAAAAGCTTGCTCCCTGTGTGAAAAGTTAAATTTAAGTTTAGGAATTCGCAAGCTAACTGAAAAAATTAAAAAAATGGGCGTCAAACGAAAGATGGTTAGTAAACTTTTAGATTGAATCTTTAGAATATTATTGAGGTGTTTTCTAAGGGTTGCCAGCCGTTCAAGAATTAAATTCAACTATTTAAAGGAATTATTTACTAGAATATGGGTATCAATAGAAATGTTTTTCGAAAGGAATTTAGTTGTAAGCTACATTTAGGAAGGTTGCCACTTGTTGGAAAAATGAAATGCTTCTTTCATTAAGGAAATTAGGTAATTAGAATCGCAAAAGGGGTGTCAGCTGTAAAAATATTAATAAAGTTTTAGTTGGAAAATACATTAAAGGGGGTTGCCACCTGTTTTAAAAATCAAATTTAAATTGATTACACTCAAATTAAAGTGCGAAACGTAAGAATGTTTAGAAATGTTCAGCTTCAACATGTAGAATTTTCTGCGGTATTTAAAGAGGGTTGCCACCTATTTTAAATTTAATTCAAATACAATTATATTAAATGTTAAGTGAGTTATTACAATAAAGGTATTAATCGAAAGGGTCTAGAAAAGTCTATATGTACTTATATGCTACATTGTATAGCAGGGTTTCCACATGTTTGAAATTCAAATTCAACTTGAATTATAGGAATTATTTAATTTGATTACATGTGTATGTACATATGTATCACAATATGAGTATCAGACGAGAAAGGTTTAAAAAGGTTGCCAACTGTTAAAAAAGTTAAATTCAAAACTATTTAATAATTTCATGGAATTATTACAAAAGGGGTATTAATCCAAATGTTTTTGAAAGAGTTTTAAGTCTAAACTGCATATATGTACGTAAGAAGAAGTATCACAAGAGAGAGGGTTAAGAAATTTTAAAAATGGTTCAAAAATTTAAATCTCCTAATTATTTTTTGGCATTGTCTAAGTATTTTGAGTTTTATCGAAACACATAATTTAGCACGCAGAAATTTCATACCCCCAGTGAAATCCTCTCAAGGCAAGCTTTCATAATAGAGAGTGTAATTGCAAAGTTCTTTTCGCGACCCAGTCTAATATACATACACACACATGTAAATCTATAAGTATGTTTGTTGTGTTGTTATTGTTTTACGCTGTTGTTGTATTGTCTCTAAAAATCTCCACAAACCATTTTAAACCCACATGAATATGTACATATTTAAAGCACAGTTAACGCTCAATGCTTTGCAGCCGGAAACGGAAGTACCTAAGTTGCCGAAATCCCCAAATAAAGGCTGAATTGAAGTGTCAATCCAAATTTTGTGCATGCAGACAAATGCACAATTCCTGTACATTAATGAATTCTCAACTTCTAGTTTGTTGAAAATTGAGAAACCATTTTACAAGATTTTGATTCTTCTCTGTTCCAATTTTCCTTTTGTCTAAGTTAAAATTATCCCACTCAGCCCCCGTCGCTGCATGCGAAACTTCCAAAACTTGAATAGCCGTAATTGAGAGGTGGTCATTATAATTGAAATATCATGTACTTGGCCATCAATTCACTGAGACTTTTGCACTCATTTAGTTCATTCACCCTCGGCAAATCGAAGTGTGTGCCATGTGTCAGCAATTTTCGACGTACGTATTTCCAAATAACTAGCAATTGCAATGCAGTTAAGATTTCCCAAGTAGTTGGTTGCTTTTGGATATGTCTTAAAAGACGTTTAATGGAAACTTTTTTGGCACAATTATAGATTTTCTTTAAAAAGATTCAAAGTAATTTCTGTTGCACCGAGTCGACTAAAAAAAATCTTCAACTATTATATTCATAAATACGTAAAAATACACGCACTACTTACACATACATACATACATACATACATACATACAATATGTACGCAAATCAGGGTTGTTGCGAATTTTCGCATTCGCATTCGCAACCGCGGAGCTTCCGCATTAATTTTAATATTCGCATTCGCTTTCGCATTCGCAAAAATTAATGCGGATCTTTTGCGAAAGCGAATATTGAAGGGACCGAAAATTTCAGTTATTTTTTTTTACGAGTTAAACTTGGCCAAATATTTGTTATTCCGAAATAAAAATACTTTCCGGATAATAAACAAACCGCTTATCCAAATTAAACAAGTTTGGTATCCAACGAAAGAGGACTTAAATAGCTTTAAAACTGAAATGTCTAAAAGAGGAAAGCCACACATTGAAAAATATTTCAATAAAAAATG
>NW_023470088.1:0-5072 GCF_013731165.1 Rhagoletis pomonella | reverse complement strand
TCATATCTCCGAAAAAATAATAAAAAAGAAATTCCTCGAATACGTGTTAGCTTATTCCATGTATAGAACCCATACAAAATTTGTTAAATACATTTTGACTTAAGTCAGATTTAAGGAATCCATAACTTTATTTTTCAAACAACAAAAATAATTCGTGCTTATATTGATTTTTTAAAAACTTTGAAAGCAAAAAAGAAATACGGCCACCTCTGGCACGTATAGCCGCCATCGCCCAGCAGGGCGATAGAAATAAATCTACCTCCACGAAACGCCGCCGAGCGCCCTTCGCATTTCGCATTGGCTGTGTTCAATTTCACACTAACTAATACTTCTATATTGGTAGTAAGCTATCTTCTCAATCATGATACCATTATACAAATATTTAAATGTTGTTGTTGTTGTTGTTGTAGCGGTTACCAAGCCCCGCTCGGGTCGGTTCATCCGTCAACGTTGTCGCCTGTTTCAGCTAAGGGGAGGCCCAGGAAGTGTGCGACTTCCACAGGGTCTGTTCATAGGGACAGGGGCGTCAGCTGGGTTGGGTTCTCAGGGTATGTGGAGAGGTGCCGAGAGTCATGTGGCGACTTTCCACATGCCGGGAATTGCTTGGGCCCATCCTCATTAATTCTGCTCAAATATGAGTTGGGCCTGCTGCAATAGCCAGAGCGAAGTTGGGCTATTATGGTGCGGGTCTCCCGAGGCAGACAACGTTCTGTCCCGTCCACGTCCGCTGGTTGTGTGCCCAGAACGGCATTCACAGGGCGGGAGTCTACATAACTCGAGACTGATTCCCTGTGAATGCCGCTCAGGGCCTGTCGGTAGAATGGCGGGTCCAGAGGTTGTTCAATAAACCTCTGGACTTCGTCCGTCAGTTCGTAGAGATGCCTCCTAACGTGCCTTGGCGAGGGCTCTTCTGCAAGCAGCTGTTTGCTGGGATGACCGCGTCTGTGGCTCCCCACAAGGAACTGCGTGCAGAGCATTGTATTGTGCTCCTTTACTGGGAGCATCTGGGCCTCGTCGTATAGGTGGTGTTGGGACGTCATCAGGAGGCATCCAGTCGCTGTTCCTAGTTGCGTGTTCTGGCAAGTCTTCATCCACTGCGTCCTACTAGTCCCAGGCGACCACATGGGCGCTGCATAGTTTAGAACCGGCCGGCCAATTGCCTTGTACGTTGCCAACAACGTTTCTTTATCTTTGCCCCAAGTGCTGCCGGCCAGCTACTTGAGGACATTGTTGCGGCTCTGTACTTTGTTGATAATTGCGGTTGTATACGCCGAGAAGGAGAGCAGACTGTCGAAGGTAACTCCAAGGATTTTCGGGTTATTCACCGTCGGTATTGTTACGCCATCGACGTGAATACCCAGTTGCAGTCTGACCTCCTTCGTCCAGGCGGTGAATAGGGTTGCCTAGGATTTCGCAGGGGATAGGGCAAGGCTCCTTGCAGTGAAGAAGGGAGAAAGTTCGGCGAGATAACCGTTTACTTTCGAGCACAAGTCATCAATTCCATTCCCAGACGCCTTGATCGAACAATCGTCAGCATAGGAGACAATATTGACACCCTCTGGTGGTTGAAGAAGCTTTGAAATGTAATAATTAAACATTAGCGGGGACAGGACACCACCCTGTGGTACCCCCTGTTTAATTTTACGTGGCTTGCTGGTTTTGTCTCTGAAAATTACTGGCGAATGTCGACCACTCAGGTAATTCGCCGACCACCGTTTGAGTCCCTGTGGGAGTAAGAAGGCCTCTATGTCTTCTAGCAGCGTTGAATGACTAACAGTGTCGAACGCCTTGGACAGGCCGAACGCTACTAGAATAGTTCTCTCGCAGGGGCGATTTCGGTTAAGGCCACGAGTTACCTGAGTGTTTATGGCGTTAAGTGCTGTTGTTGTACTATGCACTTTACGGAACTTTTTATTCAGAATTTTTTGGAATTTTTGGGTATGCAGTTTTGTAGCTCACATGATACAAAAAAGAAGGTAATTTCACTTTGAAATTTTTTGACATAAACTGTGCTTATGACGTTTATACTTTTCGTAAATTGCTCGAGTATCACTGCCACCTCAACAACTTATTGTTTTGGAAATTTTGTCATTTTTTAAAGGAATTTTTTATGCATTAAAAAATAACAACACGCAAGGTAAGTTTACTGAATTCATCGTATTAGCATAGCTGTTAATAAGTGAGTATTAATTTAAAATACCTTAAATTACCTTACCGCAAAAAAATGTGGCATTATATGCAGTGTTCCATGAGATATTATTATAGATATAGGATGTTGCTTTAATTTGGATCCTTTTTAGAGGACATATGAACAAAGGAATAGTTAAAAAGTAGCTTATCGTCAATGAAAGCACTATGGAAGCTTAAACTTAGAGGGAGGTAAAAAAATTTACAAATTCTTAGAGCTCCTTGTTATATGTTATAGACAGATAAACTACTGCTGCTGGTGCAGCGTTTCGCTTAGATTGGGCACAACTTTCCCGAGGCTGAAATTTTTCCGCCGAAAAGCTGTTGGAACAAGCAAACAACACCTTGGTGAAGTTACCATGCATGTGGCCATCCCGAAATATGCAGCTAACCGTACTAAATAATGATGAAAATAATTGCATAAACAAATAGATTATCCACGTGCGTTACGCAATGTAATAGGAATATTTTAATAGCCTTCCGTTTTATAATTAATTTTAGAAATAAACCACTAAAAGCTCGCTATAAAATGATGCTCAAAATATATTCCTTGAAATAATTTTGGAATAATTTTTTTTTTTTAAGTAAAAAACTACATTTTAGTTCCTTCAAGAATATGGTAGCTTCAATTTAAAAGAAAACGTCAAAAGCACAGTTTACGTCAAATGGGAGCAATGGCGGATAAGAAGTGAAACTACCTTTAAATATTTGTATCATGGTAGCTCATTAAATTTTAGTAGGTTAAAATACAAATTTCAATGCGATAGAAAATCGCGTTGATTTTTAATATTTTTTTTGCTGACCGTGTTGTGCATTTTCTTCCATATAAAATATGCTCGACAATTTAGTTTGTATGAAAGAAAATGACTAGCTCCATCATCAAAAAAAAAATATATATTAAAAATCAACGCGGTTTTCTAGCGTCTTGAAATTTGCAATTTAACCTACTTAAATTTAATGAGCTACAAAACTGCATGCTCAAAATTCTAAATTCTAAATAAACAGTTTCAAATTTTTGGGTGCAAGTGTTTGTTGAATTCTCATAATTTGTGCACGAAGTTTGAAAAGTGGATTTATGTGGCGCTGGTTAAGTAAAATGCTAAACTTGTATAAAATAAGAAAAAAATTATAGTTTAAAAACTAAAAACGTGCTTTCAATAATTACCATTCGTACTGAAATCAGGTTACTTCAAGATTGGAGATTTAAACAATTCCAATTCGTTCTGTCATCTGTAGTGCGATTCCCATTTTTCTTAACGACCGATATTCGTTATTGATAATGAACGACGTTTGTAGCTTGCAGTAGCGAATAGGCTATTCTCAAAAACACACTTAGGGCCGGTTGTTCAATGTCTGATTTGCAGAAATCGGAGGTAGAAGCTCCGGTTAAATACAACGACTGCTTTATCGATCACATGTTATAAGCATGGTGACGAAAACGTCGATAATGATGTTTAACCGGCAAGTAGTGATAACCAGACATTGAACAACCGGCCCTTAACGACAGAATTCGTTAGACATGTCGATAAAGAAGTTTACGACGATTGTCGTTAATTACAAAGCCAAATATGGCAATATTGACGTTTGCCACTCAATATTTAAAAGATACTTGTTATTAGGAGTGTTCGCTATGCAAAAAATTTGTGCAAGTTGGTACCAATTGTTCCCAAATAGTGTTCGTTTTGCCAAAAACCTAGTAAAACTTGAAAGGAGAGAGCACAATTTTGACATTTCATTTGGAGGGGAAGTTGCAAATTCGTGCTGGGAAAATTTTTGCCAGTAAGAATTTGCAAGCAGGATTGTGGGACACGGTTGCATTTTTGTCAACATTAATTTGAATCAAAAAGTTCGTTAAATTCAAAAATTAACAATCTTGTTGCGATTTACTAATGAAAGAAGTATGTAAATATTCGTTTATTCAATTTATTTAATTAATTCCAACCATTTGAAAGGTACTCGGCTGAATAAGCTGTATTCATAATCGGAACGCAGTCGATACCACTGTCGATAAAGGAAGTCCGACAGTGACTTCCACAAAGAAATTGAAGCATATGATAAGGAAAGTCAGAATAAGAAGAAATACACGTATAGGTCCTATTTTGGTTTCCACCTGAAATAATTAAAAAAATGTATTAAGCTCGAAATGCAACCGTGGACGCCGGCTGGCAGTGAAGCTTGCAAATGTTTGCTAATTCCTGTTCGCGCAAAACTTAGTAAGTTTCTCTCTTTGGGAGAGTAAGGTACCTTATTCTCTGAATTTTGTTACTGGCTAATTCTTACTGTCAGTTGCATAGCGAACACTCCTATTGTTGCGCATATTATTGTGTCGGGATTGTTGTTTGTGAATACAATATGAAAAAAGAAGAGCAGGAGCTACTACGGAGCAGTACCATACGATGTTGGGCAGCTTATTTGGCAATAACGGCCTGGTGCAAGGCGAATTTAATAAGGGGGTATAAGCCGTATATAAGTAAAAAATTACAAATTTACGCACAATTACAGTATGAATTACAACAAACACATCATTTTGACATTATGCTTTCCACGTCTAAAAATTCGGCTTTGGCTCTAGTTTTCGACGTAAGGGTACTTGAAAATTTCCTTAAATTTAAAGTTTTTTTTATAAATAACTCCAACAAAGTCCGTTAAAGTCATTTTACCAAACTTTTTCACGTGACTATTTTTTTAATATAACCTTCACTATAAAAAATAGTCATGTTAAACATTTTATAGAAACAACACTAAAACTGATTTATTTACAAACAAGTTAAAATTGAATCAAATGTTCAAGTATCGTTATCTCGAAAACTGGAGCCAATCTGACTAAATTTAGAATGCCCCAATTAAGTGAGATCAACTTTCAAAACCTTTGCCAATGTTTTCAA
>NW_023470087.1:0-5072 GCF_013731165.1 Rhagoletis pomonella | reverse complement strand
TTTAAAATAGTTTAATCGTTTCCCATAAATCGCCCCTGAAGATGCTGAGAAGGTAAGCGAAACGTCGGGCTGGAAAGTGAAGAAAAAGTATTTTTTTCTTGCACAGGAACTTACTTGATCAAATAGCCTAAAATACCAAACACTAACAAATTCAATAAATTGATCGTCAACTCATCGTCATATTATTCAAAGTAAACTATTTTATACATTTCAAAAGATTTATAAAAATTTAAAGCAATGCTTGACCACAGATATATTCAAAAACTGCTTATCAATCAGATTGGCTTTTAATATATGCGCACAAGTGGAAAACTTAATTTAAATTACTTGCGACAAAGTCAAAAACTTTTCACACAAATTTACTTCTTTCGTATTGTTCCTATTTTAAACTCGTGTCATGATTGCAAATATGCATTTTTATCAAAAATTCTTTTTGGTACTTTTGTTTTTACTACTTTTGGTCGCTGTAGTCCCATTGTGCGGCCTGTTTACCAATAGCCCCCACTTTTCTCCAAGAGTATAGGATTGATTTCAAAACCTTCATACCAAGTTCCAGGACTCTACCAGAAATGCTTCCGGAAATATGCGGTGGCTATAACCAAAAAAGCCTATTTCAAAAAAATCGGTACAGCCGTTCGGGAGATCACTTCTTACAAAAGGGTGGCACTTCTCTTAATATAATTGGTATGGATAATAAGTATCGATAAATAGCCAATACCCGCTTGCTTTGCGGCGGTCCCTTGTCCACCTATAAGAAAGAAGTATCCTATATGTTAATCCAGGCAGTAAGCTGCCTACGCGCCAAATTTCGAACAAAACCGTACATATTAGAAGAAAAAGTGGATCCAGTAGATCGGTCTCTGGTCCACTTCACGGAAAATCATATATGCTAATCTAAGCGAAAAGCTACCTAAGTACCAAGTTTTAAGCAAATCGGAACATAAATACGATTTCTTCGATTGGATCGGTGCCTGGTCCACTTCCCGGAAAAAAATAATCATATATGCTAATCTACACAGAGAAAATGATACAGGTAAAACGCAAGTTTTTAAAAGAAATTGTAAAATAAAATTTTTTTTATATAATTTTACTTCATACAAAATAAAAAATACGTTTTTGTATTTACGACTTTAAAACGAAACGTTCGCAAAACAAAAAGGATCGTTATAATATATTCACTTTTGTTTACTGAGGATTATAAACGACATTAAAGAAATAACTCCAAAAATGCCTATTTTCAAAACTAAAGTGAGACATTTTATAATATTGTCCCAACAACCCAGTGGGAAAAGTAGTAATGCATTATATGCGTGATAAATAATGTAATGTATTTCTTATGAGTTCTACATTCTATTACTGCTTAATATGTAATCGTCATTCTATTGCAGGGGTTCCCAAACTTTATTCATCGCGGCACCCCTACTCTTCAAATGTCTACCAAAACAAGAGAACACAATGCAAACTTTATGCTCCTTTAGCATTAATATGAGGACTGGAATTGTTTTGACGATTTCATTATTTCCTTTAAGTTTATTGGGAGCTTTGATAATTTTACCCTGAAATCATTTGACGCTGACTTCACAAATGGAGATGGTTATCAATTCGTCGGAATATTTTTTATTAATATTTATTTTTTTTTATGTATGTTACCGCACAACTTTGGACCCCGTCAACCGATTATTATAATTCTTTTTTTTTTAGAGGAAAGGTGTTACCTCACAGGCGGTCCCATCCTTATTTGGTTTAAATCCGATCATTGGATCATGAAGAGATAACCGATAATCTTAAATTTGTATATGAGAATTGAAGTAGGTTTTGTTTTTTGCTTAAAAATTATCTGTTAATGCAAGCATTTGTTGAAAATGCAGTCTCATATATAAATGTAAAAGTAAAAGTCACTAGAATTTTTAATGCAATTTTGCCAACAGCAGTGTTTTCTGCATACCAGGGACGTGAACCGAATGAAAAATTTGGTCGGTTCGGTTAAGCGGTTCGAACCGTTTTTGCACTTTTGGATTGGTTCGTCAAAGCGGTTTTTTGGTCTTTGAACCGGGGTTTCGGTTCGGTTCAACGGTTCGAAAAACAAAAAAAAAATAACGCGCAAGTTTAAGTGTCATGTGCCAAGTGCAACAGCGCGCAAGGTTAAGGGTCAAGTGTCTGTCAAATGAGATGGGTTGCCTTTACATTTGATATTGTCACATGGTAAACAAACATGGTAGGTTTAACAAAAAGAAAAAAAAGTGGGTACATTTATCTATTGAAAATAGGGTGGCCAGATGCGCTGATTTAATCGGTACATGTGCTGATTTTTTTTTTTATTGTACTGATTTTTAAGAGCCCGAAATCAGTACGCAAAATCTACTAATTTTTTGAGTTTGTACTGATTTTGTACTGATTTTTACATTTAATAAATACTTTTGTAAATTGGTGTAATTGACATTTGCTTGAGGTTTACATGTTCAAAACAATGGCTTTTGACAACTCATACGTGTGAGCAGATTGAAACCATTATTAAAAAGGTGTCAGCTTGCAATTGTTTCGTTTCCTAGGATTTCGCAAAATAACAAACTGTTTTGATTCAACCCAACCCAACTTCACGATTTGCAGGTTTTAGAGGATTTACAGGAAAAGCTGGTTTCGCCGTTAATAAATCTTATGAAAGGTGGTGGTGAGTTAATCATATATTAAGTACTCTTAGAAGATGACAATAAGAGATAATGTTTTGATTATAATTAAACATGCACTGAGAAATCGGCTGTCAGTATGTCAAACTTAAGACGACTACTGCTACGGTGCGATGTAAGTTCTAAAAATTTGGAAAAGGTGCAAACTACCGACTCTTGGATATGATATATGTAGCTTTGAATGTGAATGTTGTATTTTATAAGCACACTAACTAAATATGTTTTAAATTTGTAGCTTAAAATATGCAAACAGATTCTGACTCGAGCTCGTCTTCTACTGAAACTCAATGGGCTACAATTTTTTTTTTTAATTTTCTCAATTTTAATATATTTTCTGGAAAGTTTGAGACTTCAACTCACTTGTCTTTTGTTATAGAATTAACTATATTTTTATAAAAAAATTAAATTAAGTAAGGAAAGAAAAAAATTCAAAACCTGTCAATACATTTTACTCCTATTTTCGTGAGCACAGCTGTACATACATACTTATAGGGTTTTCATGCAAATTGTTAGAAATTCTAAAATATGCATGTCACCAATAAAAAAATTTCGACGTGCTAGAAAATAACCAAAGATGTATTTTAATTTCGCAGGCCTCTGTTATCTTCGCAGCGTCATCCAATACGGGTTTTAAATCTAATGGCGGCATCTTCCTAGTCGCCAAGAAATACCGACGGATCAAACAGTGACTTCTCGTGGCATTTTCTGCCTCTTGCTTCATCCTATACATCGCTCCTTTCGTTTTTCCGACCACTACAAATATCAGCACACTTGCTCTATTTCCAACCATTTTTTTGTACAAATTTGTCGATAGCTTTAAAAATTTCGTCACTAGTGGTGTAAGTCTCAAGTACTTCTCTCATCAAAAGTTCTTCTTCGATTTGCATTCCGAATGGGTACCTCACTAACAGGAGAAGAACATTAAGTCCCACTACGTCGGTACTTTCGGCAAGTTGCAAACAAAAAAATTCACAAGTTTTCAAACTTTTTATAAGTTCGTTCTCGACTGCCTCTAAAATCCTGTTAATTCGCTCTTTCACAGTGTGATTGTGAATGTTCCAAAAAATAAGTAACATATACACGTGCGCGAAGCTGCTGCGCTTGTCACGAGAACAGCGCAGCCAGCAAAAAATCCGAAAATTAATCCGTAAACGGGAAGAAAAGTGGATGAAACGCGGATTAGCTCTACGAAAGTACCGAAAATGGTTGTGAAAAGGGTACGTTTTCCGCAATTATTCTGAAAATTTTCTGATACAATTTTTCGTTGAAAAACCGCACTGGGAAACTATGCTTAGGAGCAATTTTTTGATTTTCTGGCCGCCATGTTGAAGTTTGATCAAACCGTTACGATGTGTATGGAAAGTTTTATAGAATTTGCCCACACCACTAGTATACTCTAGCCAGTAGCGGCAGGCCCTGTTCTAATGTATCCAAAAAGTCGCAAACAATTCATACTAAATCACATTCATTCATGCATTACTGGAAAAATGAATGCCCAACTTTCCTAGGACATCGCCGTGGAGAGAAAAATGCATTTTCGAATGAAAAAGGGCTGTTTTACTGATTATTTTCTCGATTACTATACATTACATTTTCCCACTGGGAAGTTGATGTGCGACACAATTTTCAACAAGTAAAATAAAACTAGACATTTTTTAAAATAAGAACGTTAATTTATTTTCAGTCAATTAAGAATGGAAAATATTTAAAACTAAAATATTTTGCTTTAGAATTTAAAAGGCTACCTAGCTATAACACTGTAGGTAAATTTTAAGGTTTTGAAATAGCACAGCTAAACGGCCAAACACGTAAACTTAATTTTGGCCTCTGGATTACGATGGCGTTTTCAGAAAATCCGTATAACGTCAAAATTTTGAGATATTTAGGGGGGAAGTTTTAGAGTTCTGGAAGTGAATTTTTCGTCGTTTAAAACACTGTGCTCAGGCTTTGAATTTTTTTCTGGGAAAAGGTTTTGATAACTGATCTTACTTAATTGGGATCTTTTAAATTCAATGGCGTCCAGGCTGACTCCAGTTTTCGAGATAACGGTGCTTGAAAATCTGCTTAAATTTTAGGTTTTTTGGTAATAATTACCTCAGTTTTAAGGTTAATTTACTAAAATTTTGCACGTGACTGTATTTAGCTATTTCTGAAAATCACGGAAATCGGTTCACCATAACATATAGCTCCCATACAACAGATTGTTCAGATATGTGGGTTTGCGTTAAAACTCATATTTTATTTCGTAATATTTTTTTATAATATTAGTTTATATACTATTTGGACCTAAATTTGGGTTCTCTTCAATCCCGTTTTGGCATATTTTGCTAGTTTCTATTGCTCGAATGATTTTTTTAATATGCTTTGCCTCCTGCGATCGTCCAGCAA
>NW_023470086.1:0-5072 GCF_013731165.1 Rhagoletis pomonella | reverse complement strand
CGTATAATGTCGGTCGAATACCAACGGTTTGAAAATATATATTTTTTCCAATGCAATTTTTTTCACTTTTGGCATTTGTTTGGAAGTATAGAATAGATATAAAATCTAACCAATGCATACCAAATCGGTGTTATTACTGCATAATTTTCAATGGCGAATTTCATACGTTCGGAATAGTAGATTTCAGTTTTTATGATTTTAACCGACGCCATTACCCATAGGGGTTGGATGGGTTTTCGCTTTATTGTTTTGCCGTGACGCCGAGGTGGATGAATGGTTGTAACCACGGCTTACTTTTATCAGGCAAACGGGGATCATTTAGCATTTTATCGTAAACAAATAACTTTATCTCATATTACTGTGTACATATGTTTCATACTTATATAACATTACATTAATCTTAATCACCTATTCCAGGATTTTTTTTTGAACTTTTTAATTAAGTTTTTCGCTTTCTTTTCGGAATACCTACTTTCTATTTTAAGACATTTTTTTTGCGATATTTGAAAATCTTTCAAATTGTTGAATTAATTTATTTTTGCTTTCATAGCAGTCTTAACTGAAATTAGAAACAGTTACATACAGCCTCGATTTTCTATTTGCGCTTCGCATTGTAACGTTGCAACATGTCCGTAAAGCATAGTACGGAGGACTTAACTGCACCTAAGTCAACTGGGTCGAGGTGTGGTATATGCAAAAATTTTATTAGCAATATCACAAACCTGCTTAAGACCAAATGTGATCATGCTTTTCACAAAACGTGTCTATCAAAACACTTAAATAACAACCCCGACTGTCCAATATGTGGCACTCGAGTAGTGTCAGGTGGGGCTTCTCACAAAAGTGCTATCTCTTCACCAACCACACCACACCATTATCAGACTCGTTCCCAGGCTCGACAATTAGGTGAACCAAAGCCTATTGAGACCGGTACAAAACCTATACAAAATGTTCAGCAAACTACAACTACACCTGAACAGGCAGATAAAGTTCGCAATTTGGTAACCGCTGCAGTTGGTGCACAGCAAGCAGAAATGTTGCAAAGTCTCGATAACTCGATTACTCGCATGATAGAAACAAAAATAGAACAAGGGCTTAGGCGCTTAAGCCTACAGTTTCCGCCACAGCAACACCAACAACAACAACCCCCACCTAATATGAACACCTTGCCAAGCGCTGAACAACAAACTTTCGAGCAGTTACTAGGACTACCGTCCGCGCGCGAACCATATACTGCTTCTCCAGCTTTAGACCCGGTTCCCAACAGTAGCAATGCGTTTAGGCCAGATAAAGTAGGGCATATCATTACTAACTGGAAGTTGCGTTTCACGGGTGCGATTGAAGGTATGCCAGTCAAAAATTTTATATATCGCGTTGAAGCTCTGACTAATCAGACATTAGGCGGCTGTTTTGATATAGTATGCAGACACGCGAGCTTGCTTTTCGACTCCAAAGCTAGCGACTGGTTTTGGAGGTATCATAAATCGGTATCAGAGATACGTTGGCCTAGTTTATGTGAGGCCTTAAGGCGACAATACAAGGACACCAGGACAGATGTAGACTATCGAGAGAAGATACGGGACAGAAAACAAAAAGCAAATGAAAGTTTTGATTCGTTTTATGACTCGATAGTTCAATTAACTGATCGGTTAAATCAACCCCTTCCGGAAAACACTCTTGTGGAAGTTATTAGAAGAAATCTTTTACCTGAAATACAATACGAGATTTTAAATATTCAGGTTTATTCTATTGCCCATTTACGTGATATCTGTCGAAAACGAGAATTTTTCCTACAAGACATTCAAACTCGGCAAAGCTATAGCAAGCCATTGCCAACTCGCAAGCGCGTGTCCGAAGTCCAAGCCAATTTTGACAACGCAACCGATGATGATATAAGCGAGTATGAAGATATTGCAGAGGTAGCCTTAGTTTGCTGGAACTGTAAAAGAAATGGGCATCGGTATCAGGATTGCGTGAGTGAGCGTAGGGTTTTCTGCTATGGGTGCGGAACTGCTGACGTTTATAAACCAAATTGCCGTCGTTGTAACGATCCAAAAAACGGTCAATCGAGTGCGCTGAAAAGTGCACGCAGACAGACATCATCGAAAACACTGAAGCATCAAGCTACAAACACAGACTAAGTCCTGTCGGTCAACCAAAGCCATCAACGATCGAAGACGAAATATGTTGTTTACCTAATCCAAACAAGCCTTTTCATATCCGTGTAAAGGAATTTAACCTTGCACGTAAAAGCATTTTCAATGATTTTCCACAGAATGGTGCCAAGGCTAAATCAAAAAGTCGATCCAGTAATCGAATATCAAGTTTTTGGAAAAATGTTCGAAATAACAGAAAATTACTTTTAAGTTCAATTTTTGATAAGACAAGTGACATTCGACCGTATGCGGAAGTGCAGATATTTGGCAAAACGGTTTCCGGTTTGCTAGACACTGGCGCTTCTGTCAGTTGTGTAGGCGCCAAACTTGCAACAGAAATTTTAGAACAGAATATTCCAATTCAAAATTTTACTTCCTTTGTTAAAACCGCTGACGGTAAATCACAAAAAGTTCTAGGTTGCCTAGAAGCCCAAATTATGTTTCGAAGCGTGTCAAAACTAATAAAAATTTTCATTATTCCCAGCTTGTCACAAAATTTGTACTTGGGAATAGATTTTTGGAAATTATTTGACCTTTTACCGATTCATTTAAGCGAAATAAACCAGGTTCCCAACGAAGAGCTAACAGTCAAACGCGTTTTGACCGAAAATCAGAAACATTAATTGGAAAAGGTCATGCAATCATTCCCTTCTTTTGCTAAAATTGGACTTGGGAAAACGCATGTTATATCGCATATTATAGATGTTGGTGATGCTAAACCCATCAAACAGCGGCATTTTCCAATATCGCCTGCCATGGAAAAACTAATTTACGCCGAGTTAGATAGGATGATTGAGTTGGACATTATAGAAGAATCGGATAGCGCATGGTCATCACCTATTGTACTAGTACGTAAGCCAGGTAAAGTTCGATTGTGCCTAGATAGCAGGAAGGTGAATAGCGTCACCGTAAAAGATGCGTATCCGTTGCCAAACATTCACGGCATTTTGAGCAGGTTGCCTAAGGCTGAGTTTATAACGAGTTTGGATTTAAAAGACGCCTTTTGGCAAATCCCCTTGGATCCAAAATCGAGGGATAAAACGGCCTTTACAGTTCCTGGTCGACCTTTATACCACTACAAAGTCATGCCATTTGGCCTTTGCAATGCGCCTCAAACCATGTCACGGTTGATGGATAAAGTTATACCATACCAGCTGCGCAGCGAGATATTCGTGTATCTGGATGACCTTCTTATTATTTCAGAAAGCTTTGAAAAACACATGGTAGCACTTCGCACAGTTGCTCGTCATATCAGAGAAGCAGGGTTAACTATTAACATTGGAAAAAGCCACTTTTGTCTTAGCGAAGTCCGTTATTTAGGCCACATTGTAGGGAAGGGCGTTATTAGAACCGACCCGGAAAAGGTAGCTGCCATTACCGATTTTCCGACACCCAGGTCCGTTAAACAAGTGAGACGATTTTTAGGTATGGCTGGGTGGTATCG
Source organism: Rhagoletis pomonella (assembly GCF_013731165.1). Taxonomy (NCBI): domain Eukaryota; kingdom Metazoa; phylum Arthropoda; class Insecta; order Diptera; family Tephritidae; genus Rhagoletis; species Rhagoletis pomonella. Next base: position 1,472 of record NW_023470086.1, on the reverse strand, counting down.
CAAATTTATTAAGAGCTATGCATCGATCACAACTCCGCTTACCGATTTGCTAAAAACCAATAGAAAATTTGCTTGGTCTGATGATGCTCAAAAGGCATTTGATCAATTAAAATCTATACTAACTACCGCTCCCGTGCTTCATAGTCCTGATTTCAACAAACCATTTTATATTCACTGCGACGCAAGCTCGACAGGAGTGGGAAGTGTACTTGTTCAAAAGAATGTGGACGGCGAAGAATATCCTGTCGCATTCATGTCCAAGAAATTGAACAACGCACAAAGAAAATACTCAGTAACGGAGCAAGAGTGTCTGGCAGCGATGCTTAGTGTGAAAAAGTTTCGTCCTTACATTGAAGGACATGAGTTTACAATTATAACGGATCATGCATCCTTAAAATGGCTTATGTCTCAGACGGATTTGAGTACGCGACTAGCGCGTTGGGCTCTCAAGCTCCAAGGGTTTTCGTTTAAAATTGAGCACAGACGGGGTAGTCAAAATGTAGTACCAGATACCTTGTCTAGAGTTAATACTGATGATTTGTCCGCTTTAGATGCTGGGGTTTTCGTTGACTTAAGCTCACCACACTTTCAAGCAGATGAGTACAACGAACTGATAGAAAGAGTACTCGAAAATAGTGAAAAACTACCAGATTTAAAAGTGGTTGATAGACTTGTGTACAGGCGGACAGAGCATTCAACTGGCGAACAATTGCACGACGACATGGTATGGAAACTTTGGATACCGAAAGGTCTAATTCACAATATTTTATACAAAGCACATGATGCTCAATTGTCTGCCCATTGTGGAATCAACAAAACGCTAGAGAAAATACAGCGGTATTATTATTGGCCAGGACTTGTTAACGATGTTAAAGCGTACATAAACGCTTGCGAAACATGCAAATGTACAAAACAGCCCAACTATGTACTGCGACCACCGATGGGTCAAACTGCCGATTCGCACCGAGTTTTCCAAAAGCTGTATGTCGACTTTTTAGGCCCCTATCCACGCTCGTGTTTGGGTAATATAGGTATTTTTGTGGTCTTAGATCACTTTTCTAAACTCGTTTTCCTAAAGTCCGTTAAAAAGTTTACAGCCGATGTTATTTGCAAGTACCTGGAAGAAGACATATTTCATGTTTTCGGTGTGCCAGAGTCAATTGTCTCAGACAATGGTACACAATTCAAATCCCACGGTTTTAATTCTTTGCTTCAAAAATATGGCGTTAACCACATCTATACCGCTGTGCACTCGCACCAAGCAAATGCCTCAGAGCGAGTAAACCGATCAGTTATTTCTGCTATTAAGTCATATGTTAAAAGCGATCAGAAAAACTGGGATCAGTACCTTAGTAGCATTTGTTGCGCCTTGCGCCATGCATTACATTCAGCCATCGGTACCTCGCCTTATTTCATGGCATTCGAGCAACATATGATAACAAATGGTTCTACCTATAGTTTGCTACGGAATT
>NW_023470085.1:0-5073 GCF_013731165.1 Rhagoletis pomonella | reverse complement strand
ACTGGATGCCTCCTGATGTCGCCAGAACAGCACCTTCACAACGAGGCACAAATGCTCCCAATTAAGGAGCACAACATAATGCTCTGCAAGCAGTTTCTGATCGGGAGCCACAGAAGTTGCCATCAGAATGGACAGCTGCTTGCAGAGGAGCCCTCACCTAGGCACGTCAGGAGGCATCTATACAAACTGACGGACGAAGTCCAGAGGTTCATCAAGCAGCCTCTGGACTCGTCAGCATACCGACTGGCCCTGAACGGCATTCACAGGGAGTCAGTCTCGAGTTATGTAGACTCTAGACCTGTGAATGCCGTTCTAGGCACACAAACACCGGACATTGACGCGACGGAGCTCCATCTGCCTCGGGGGACAAGAACAACAATAGCCCAACTTCGCTCTGGCTACTGCAGCAGGTTAAACTCATACCTGAGTAGAATGAATGCGAATGTGCCAAATGAGTGTCCGGCATGCGGAGAGACCCCTCATGACTCGAAAAACCTCTTAGCATGCCCGGAAAACCCGACAACCCTAACGGCTTTGTCCCTGTGGACCGACCCGGTGGAGGCTGCACGCTTCCTAGGGCTGCCGTTAGTGGAACTTGACGACAACGACTGAGATACCAACCGATCCGGGCGGCGTTATTGTAGCCGCTACAGCAACAACAACAACATCAAATTAAAGGTAAGAACTTGCACTTTCTAAGGGCCAGTTTTTCTGTGAACGGCCGTAGTTTAAACTCGGTTTAAACGCCCGATATGACTGATTTAAACTAAGATCAGCCAATCAAATGTCAGTCAGCTGTTCAATTTAAGCTCAGTTTATTTAATCTAAGTTTAAACTGGCACTTAGCATTGTTTATGCACTTTTTTTATAAAAGGTTATTTTACGAAAAAATTTCAACAGTTTATTTCTTTTTAATCATTTTTGGCTTGAAATATATAAACAAGCATTAACATTTTTTATATCAACTTGCATGATTCAATAACGAAAGGTTTTGTAAGAAAAACTTTCTCTCGCTCTAATTTTATCAATGACACACCCTAAAAAACAAAAACAGTGATATTTCTTTGGAGGTTTTAAGAACATTTTTAAATTTTTAGTAGTGAAATTTTTACTTTTTAAATTTGAAGAAACGTTTGTTCTTCATTCGCTGGCGACAACAAGACAAAATGGGTGAGAATCGTTGGACTACAGAAATTCAATGTAGGCTAAAGAGACGAAATTCCCTTAAATCCCGTGGAGACCTATTGATTCTGCCAAGGCGCTGTAAAATAAAGCCCGCAATGGTTATGGTAAATGAGTCAACGAAGATATTTAGGTATTGACCTACACAACACAACCCTGCAGTGGAATTCTGACAATCGCTACGCTAAATTTCCATCGCTAAAAATCTCTAAATTGAAAGCCGTGGGGCCTAAAAGTACGCAATATGGACAGAATCAAGTGTAATCAGTCAAATCTATCAGAATGAGGGGCATGCAACTAAACGTTGCATGTTGCTAAACAGTGACAGTCGGGTGTCACTCCAGCAACACTCCCCAAAAAGTCTTTGGGGAATTTGTATGCTGCTACAACAACAGCGATAGCTATTGCTGGAATCCGGCTGCTGGTGTCTCCGAATGTGACTTTGACGCAATATAGTATTAGCAAATCGCGTCCATGGGGCCAATTGTAAAACACGACAGCTCGGTTTAAGCAATGGCGCAATATAATTGCAGGTTCGGCAGTTGTCATTTGATGATGTAGATCAATAGCGACTGTGTAAGCCCATGTTTAATATTCTGACGGCGGCATGATCTCCCCAGAACACTAAAAGTGCAATATCAAAGAATTCGAATTACCATATTCAATAATTTTACCACAAACAAATAGGTTCTTCATATCCATCTTATGTAAAAAGTACCGCAAAGAATTTACAAAGCAGACAAACAAAAAAAAAATTGCTCAAGAGGACCATCCATTCTTGAGTTATGTGCCGTCTGACGTACGCAACTTTGGTATATTCATGGCAAAATTTATTTTTAATAACAGTCAAAATTTATTTTTAATAACCTCAAAAGCAAATCATAATGAAATATGTGTATCAAATTAAAGCACTTAACGCCATAAATACTCAGATAACTCGTGGCCTTAACCGTAACCGTCCGTGTGAGAGAACGCTTCTAGTAGCGTTGGACCTGTCAAAGGCGTTTGACACTGTCAGCCATCAGCGTTGCCATTTTAGCCGTTTTCCGGCTAGATTTAGCCGGTTGTGACAGCAAACAGCCGGAAAAAATTCGATTTAGCCGGCAGCCGATTTGTTAGCCGTTTTGCAAAAAAAAAATATCCGTTTTTAGCCGATTTTGCTCTTTGCCTTATTTTATTAAAATTCAAATATACAAGTTTTTATTTTTACAAATTTAGTGTTCCAAAATCTATTAGAAATGGCTAGTCTTATCTTTGAGAAAAGTTTCATGTCGGACTATGTTATATAAAATTGAAAAACAATTAGATAGTGAGCCGATTTCAATGTTTTTTGTTTTAAGTGAGTGACCCAAATACACATAAACTGGGACGCGTCATTTTTAGTTTTGCTGAAATTTGCAGAATTTTCATAATTTTTACACCAAGGGTGAAATCTGTTTGTAGTATATGTTGTTTGTTAAGTAATAGCTACATATTCATAAAAAATAATAAATATTAAATAAACTAAAGAAAAATAGGCAAAACTTGCTTCAATTTTGCGTCCCAGTTTATATTTGGGAGAACGTAGCGGGGATTTTCTTCATAAAATTTTTGTTATGAATGTCTTAAATTTAAGTGTGAAGTTTTATTCGCTATACTTAGAAAATAAAAGGGCACGAATTTCGATGATCATCAATACTCTCTGGGAAGACAATACATGGTGCAAACATACTTTTTAAATTTTATAAAATGAAACTGCAGTAGTTTTCATCTTATGTGGATAATTCTTGTGACAAATACATAGTTTCGTGCTTATTTTTCTGTATATATATTTTTAGCAGCACCACATCTTTATCAGGAAATTCCGAGAATCCAAAAATTGGTACTGTAACAAGTTGTAGGCATCATTTTAACTCGAGCTATTTCCTGTTCCACGGATAATGATACATCTTTCAGAGGTTTAAAGATATTTTGCGTCAGCAATTTGTTATCAAACTACGTACCCTACCTCGGAAAAGCAAACAACTTTATATTCGAACGTTTGCTCAGGTGTACCGAATTCTGGCAGTTTGGAAACGCGCAACACTTTTAATATTTTCATCAGGGACGTGCACCGGATGAAAAATTTGGTCGGTTCCGTTCAGCGGTTCGAACCGTTGTTGCACTTTTGAATTGGTTCGTCAAAGCGGATTTTTGGTCTTTGAACCGGCTTTCGGTTCGGTTCAACGGTTCGAAAAACAAAAAAATAACACGCAAGTTTAAGTATCAAGTGTCAAGTGCAACAACGCGCAAGGTTAAGGGTCTAGTGTCTGTCAAATGAGATGAGTTGCCTTACATTTGATATTGTCACATGGTAAACAAACATGGTAGGTATTACCATGTTTATCAAAAAGAAAAAAAGTGGGTACATTTATCTATTGAAAATTGGTTGAAACGAACGTTTAAACCTTTAAAGAAAGTGGTTCGGTTTTCGGTTCGTATCAAACATTTGTGAAAATTTTCGGTTCGGTTAATGGTTCAGTTAATTAATAGAAAAAAGCGGTTTTCCGGTTCAAAACCGGTTCGATTCAAAACCGGTTTACGTCCCTGATTTTCGTCCAACTTCACTAACTCAAAATTTTTTTTCTACTTTTTAAGAAACAAAAATTTTTCTGCTAGTGAATCTGGTGGCATGATTTTAGTTAAATGTCATAAACTTGTTAAAAGTGAAGTGGTCGGAAACAACAACGAATGCCAATAAATTAAACTAGCTTCTGCTTTCACAGCTTTACGTGTTCATTTCTCAAAATATTGCCCTCCGCCTAAGCAAAAGTGCCATACTTTCAGCTAATATAGCCATTTAGCGGGACAAAAAGCAACCTACTGAAAATGATCCAATATTTATAAGAAGGCAAAATTGTTTAATAGAAAAGAAAACGCCATAAGTTTGTAATTTATCTCTGTTTTTATATTTAAGTAATACAAACATGACTTCTGATGTAAAGCTTAGCTACGTATAATCTTTATTAACCAAAAAAAATTCAATGGATTTACTAGCCTTTCTAATTGTAGTTTATGTATTTAAAAAAAATTGTATTCTGGTTGAAACATTTTAGCCGTTTTTAGCCGTTTTTTTTGTCCGATCTAGCCGGTCGCCCTGAAAAGTTCTGGCAACACTGTCAGCCATTCTACGCTACTAGAAGATATAGAGGCTTCCTCTCTCCGAATGAGGCTCAAACGGTGGTCGGCAAATTATCTGAGTGGTCGACACTCGTCGGTAATGTTTAGAGACAAATCGAGTAAACTCAGAAAAATAAAACAGGGGGTTCCACAGGGTGGTGTCCTTTTCCCGCTACTGTTTAACTTTTACATTTCAAAGCTCTCTCAACCACCAGCGGGAGTCTCGATTGTCTCTTACGCCGACGATTGCTCGATCATGGCGACTGGGAATGGAATTGAAGACCTGTGTTCGAAAGTAAACGGGTATCTCTCCGATCTTTCTCGCTTCTTCACTGCAAAGTGTGTAACCCTCTCCCCTTCGAAATCCTCTGCGACCTTGTTCACAACCTGGACGAAGGAGGTCAGGCTACCGCTGGGAATTCACGTCGATGATACACCAATTCCGACGGTGAATAACCCCAAAATACTCGGAGTAACATTCGACAGCCTGCTCTCCTTCTCTGCCCACGCAACCGCTATTGTCAATAAAGTACAGCGCCGCAACAAGGTCCTCAAGTCGCTAGCCGGCAGTTCTTGGGGAAAAGACAAAGAAACGTTTCTGGCAACATACAAGGCAATAGGCCGGCCGGTTTTAAACTACGCAGCACCAGTGTGGTCACCGGGGACTAGTAGGACGCAGTGGATGAAGCTACAGACAGTACAGAACACCGCACTCAGGACAGCGACTGGATGCCTCCTGATGTCGCCAGAACA
>NW_023470084.1:0-5073 GCF_013731165.1 Rhagoletis pomonella | reverse complement strand
TTCTAGAACACGTTACCACTAAAAGCGATTACCGATTTTTTGCTGGGAAGATACACAAACCGAAACAAGTATGACGCAAACAACAGTAGCATTCATCAAGACTGCGTCTTCGATTTTGCCCGAGTTCGATGGCAAACCCGAAAACCTACCAAGTTTTCTAGATGCACTTGATATCCTCGAACAAATTAAAGAAAATCATGAGGCTATTGCAGTGTCTATGATAAAAACAAAGCTAAAAGGCACAGCCAGAAATTTCATAAGCAATGAGACGACAATACAAGAAATTAAACAAAAATTAAAAAACGCAATAAAGGGTGAGTCAGTAGAAGTTTTAACAGCAAAACTCCTGAACATCCAACAGCGCAGTAAGACTGCTAATCAGTACACAGCAGAAATTGAAAAAATTAACGAAATCACTAGAGGGAGCATACATATCTGATGGCTTAACAACAGACCTCGCAACTAAGTATGCTACACAAACAGCTGTGAAAGCCATGTGTAAGAATTGCTCCAATGATAAGGTGAAAACAATTATGCAAGCTGGAACGTTCACCTCAATGAACGAGGCTGTATCGAAATTCACAAATAGTTGCACAGAAATTACAGGTAACCCTAATTCATTATTGCACATACGCCAACAAAATTATTTTCGCGGTAATTTCCGCAGAGGTTATCAATCTGGCAATTATAGAGGTAACCAAAGGCGTACATACCCATCACGCTTTAATAACTTTAATAACAATAATAGTTATAACAATAATAATAATAATAATCGATCAAATAACCAAAGGTCAGGACGAAATTTTGGAGCACGAGGCTCTAATCGTACCAGGACTATAAGAAATGTTAACCAACAGGAAAACCAGCAAACTCCATCTCAATAAATAAAAAACTATATGTTTTCAATTTACACCTTAACAGCTACATATCCTCCAAAACAACTCTAAATAATTCAATTTCAACCCTCCTGATCGATACAGGAGCGGATATATCAATTATAAAAAAGGATCAAATTGACAGTAATGTCACTATTAATTATTCATAAAAAACCGATTTAAAGGGCATTGGTCAAGGTTTAACTAGTACTATTGGAACAGTCAAGGCGGATTTAAAGGATGATTACTTACTTATTAATCATAAATTTCATATAGTCGAAGATGATTTCCCAATTCCTTGCGATGGAATCTTGGGACTTGATTTTATTAAAAAATATAATTGCATTTTAGATTATAGCAAAAATGGAGACAGCCTGATACTGCGTCCATATGATTACCCGGAAAACAAAATAAATACAATAATACAAATGACAAATAGACCAACTGTTAATTGCATAACAATCCCAGCAAGATCGGAAGTAATCCGACAAGTCCATATTGAAAATGGCAATTCTGAATTATTGATACCTCATCAAAAATTGTCTGAAGGTGTTTCTATTGCAAATACCTTAGTAAATTCAAATCAAACCTTTATTAGAGTCATAAATACAACAGACAAAAATGCAACCATTCAAAATTTCAAAATTAACACAGAAAACTTAGATGATTACACAATAATAAATAATAAAACTGAACCAGCAAATAATGCTAAAGAAAAATTAGAAAGATTAAATAAAAATTTTCCAAAATTCGTTTCCCAACAGCTTAATGCACTTTGTGCAGAATATATAGATATATTTTCACTAGAATCAGAACCCATTACCACTAATAATTTTTACAAGCAAAAACTACGTATGAAAGATGATAATCCAGTTTATGTAAAAAATTACCGAATCCCACAAGCTCGTAAAAGCGAAATTTGTAAACACGTAGATAAATTAATTAAAGATGACATAATAGAGCCGTCTATGTCAGAATATAATAGCCCAATTCTGCTGGTACCCAAAAAATCTCTACCGGGAAAAAATGATAAAAGATGGAGACTAGTAGTTGATTATCGACAAGTAAATAAAAAGTTAACTGCAGATAAATTCCCATTGCCACGAATTGATGATATACTAGATCAATTGGGTAGAGCTAAATATTTTTCATGCTTGGACTTGATGTCCGGCTTTCATCAAATTGAGTTACATAAAGACTCTAGGGACATAACATCGTTTACGGCAGACGATGGCACATATCGTTTCAAAAGATTGCCATACGGCTTAAAAGTAGCCCCAAACTCGTTTCAAAGAATGATGACTCTTGCTTTTGCAGGTCTTAAACCGTCCCAAGCATTTCTCTATATGGATGATTTGGTAGTATTAGGTTGCTCCGAAAAACATATGTTAAAAAATTTGAGAGATGTATTTTCAACTTGCAGAAAATACAATTTAAAGTTACATCCGGATAAATGTTTATTTTTTAACCAAGAAGTTACTTACCTTGGACATAACTGCACAAATAAAGGAATTTTGCCTGATCCTAGTAAATTTGAAATTGTACTAAATTATCCAACCCCAAAAACAGCAGATGAAGTTAAAAGATTTGTAGCATTTTGTAACTATTACCGAAGATTTCTTCCAAATTTTGCAGAACATTCTAGAATTTTAACAAGGTTATGTAAAAAGAATGTTTCCTTCGATTGGACAGAAGAATGTCAAAAAGCTTTTGTCTACTTGAAGGAGGCATTAATTAACCAAAATATTTTGCAATATCCAGATTTCGATAAAGAATTTTGTATAACAACAGATGCTAGTGGATTTGCCTGCGGCGCAGTTCTTAGTCAAGAATATGAAGGCAAACAATTACCAATTGCCTATGCGTCAAGAGCATTCACAAAAGGTGAAAGCAATAAAGCTACAATTGAAAAAGAGTTAGCAGCAATCCACTGGGCTATAACTTATTTTAGACCATACGTTTATGGCAGAAAATTTTTGATTAAAACAGACCACCGCCCCTTAACATACTTATTTTCGATGAAAAACCCCTCATCAAAATTAACTAGAGTTCGATTGGAATTGGAGGAATATGACTTTGAGGTGGAGTATATAGCTGGAAAAGAAAACTACGTGGCGGATGCGCTTTCACGCATCAATATAAATGATTTAAGAGAAATGTCAATTAAAGCATGTCAAATACTAAAAGTTGCGACGAGATCGGAAACTAAGCAAAAATCAAATAATAAAAATATTAATAAAGAAAAAAGTCACATTGAGAACCCAATAATATATGAAGCGCTAAATAAATGTGAAGTTAAAAAGCTAGCCCAGCTCGTTTTCGACCCCCCGAAACTGCAGTTCAAAAAGGGAAAGAAAATTTGTAGCAAAATAGATATTAATGATTTAATTGTTGAGGCGAAGATTGATTCAGGTCAATCCTTTGCCAGGCTTTCAAAAGAAGCCGGCAATTCAAGTATTAATAATTCAATTGTTGAGGCGAATATTGATTTGGGTCAATTCTTTGCCAGGCTAATGAAAGAAGCCGACAGTTTGAAAATAAATAAAATACAGTTGTCCTTAGGAGACAAATTGTTCAAGAATAATTATACTCGAGTAAGCACATTTAAAGAAATTGGTACCAAAGTTCTCAAAAACTTAACAATTGCATTAACTCCGGAGGTTATGCATGTGACTGATAAAGATACAATTAAAAATTTATTGAAAAAGTATCATGATGATCCTGTTAATGGTGGCCACCCAGGAATCAATCGAACAACTAATAAAATAAAACAAAAATATTATTGGAAAAACATGAAAAATGATATAAAAAATCACATTAAAAAATGCATGGAATGCAGCAAAAATAAAGTAAATAAAAATTTAAAAGAACCAATGGTGATAACGGAAACTCCCACAAAAGCCTTCGATACGGTGCAAATTGATACAATTGGACCGTTGCCCGTATCGGTATGTGGAAATGAGTATGCGGTTACCATAGTGTGTGATCTGACAAAGTATCTGATAGCAATTCCAATTGCGAGCAAACACGCGAAAACGGTGGCAAAAGCCATTTTTGAAAACTTTATTTTGGTATATGGTTATATGAAGACCATCATAACTGATATGGGGACTGAATACAAAAACAACGTATTTGAGGAATTGTGTAAACTTTTAAAAATTGAACACAAGACTTCTACCCCATATCACCATCAAACTTTGGGCACCGTTGAACGTAGCCACAGAACTTTTAATGAATACATTCGTTCTTACATATCCATTAACAAAGCTGATTGGGATGAGTATATCAAGTATTTTGCATACTGTTACAATACAACACCATCTACGGTTCATGGTTATTGCCCATACGAGTTAGTTTTTGGAAAAATACCTCTGACTTACGAATTTTTAAAAGAAAATACAATTAGCCCAGTTTATAACTATGAGGCCTATGAGAAAGAAATAAAATATAGATTACAAGTAGCTCAACAAAGAGCTCACATATTGGTAAAAGAAGCTAAGGAGAGACAAAAGGTTTATTATGATAAAAATCTTCAATATAAGGAAATAAAATTAGGAGATTTAGTATTAGTTAAAAATGAAGCAGGTCATAAGTTAGATAATAGATAAAAAGGGCCCTATAGAGTAGTAAATATTGATAAGAAAAATAATTATTCTTTAACTCCATATAATGTAGAAAATATAGAATTAATCGATAAGAGTAAGAAAATCATAGTACATAAAAATAGGCTTAAGCTATTTGAGTAAATTCACTTAATTTTTAATTACCCATAAATTTTACTTATTAATAAATTTCACACTTAAAGTTTTATGACCATAAATAAAGAAATATTTTTTGTACACAAAATGTTAGTTATTAGTATCATAAACAAAAGCCCGACACTTATCTATACAAAATGTTCAAAAAAAAAATAAAAATCTAAAAACAAATCTGAAATTAACAAGTAAACAAACATATGAATTATAATACACTTGAAATAAAACAAACAAAACCGAAAACATTGTATCACAAGAACAATTTTGTAAACAAACAACAAATGACAAAAACATCAAAAGTATCAAATGAAATATACAAAAGAAAATAAATCCACTCAACTGCATTACAGTTCTAAAATCGTTCATATGTATTCACGATTTTTTTTAGGAAAGGAGGTGTAGTATATCAGAATAAGTCACTAACAACAACAAAGCCACACGCC
>NW_023470083.1:0-5074 GCF_013731165.1 Rhagoletis pomonella | reverse complement strand
ACTGGATGCCTCCTGATGTCGCCAGAACAGCACCTTCACAACGAGGCACAAATGCTCCCAATTAAGGAGCACAACATAATGCTCTGCAAGCAGTTTCTGATCGGAAGCCACAGAAGTTGCCATCAGAATGGACAGCTGCTTGCAGGGAAGCCCTCACCTAGGCACGTCAGGAGGCATCTATACAAACTGACGGACGAAGTCCAGAGGTTCATCAAGCAGCCTCTGGACTCGTCAGCATACCGACTGGCCCTGAACGGCATTCACAGGGAGTCAGTCTCGAGTTATGTAGACTCTAGACCTGTGAATGCCGTTCTAGGCACACAAACACCGGACATTGACGCGACGGAGCTCCATCTGCCTCGGGAGACAAGAACAACAATAGCCCAACTTCGCTCTGGCTACTGCAGCAGGTTAAACTCATACCTGAGTAGAATGAATGCGAATGTGCCAAATGAGTGTCCGGCATGCGGAGAGACCCCTCATGACTCGAAAAACCTCTTAGCATGCCCGGAAAACCCGACAACCCTAACGGCTTTGTCCCTGTGGACCGACCCGGTGGAGGCTGCACGCTTCCTAGGGCTGCCGTTAGTGGAACTTGACGACAACGACTGAGATACCAACCGATCCGGGCGGCGTTATTGTAGCCGCTACAGCAACAACAACAACATCAAATTAAAGGTAAGAACTTGCACTTTCTAAGGGCCAGTTTTTCTGTGAACGGCCGTAGTTTAAACTCGGTTTAAACGCCCGATATGACTGATTTAAACTAAGATCAGCCAATCAAATGTCAGTCAGCTGTTCAATTTAAGCTCAGTTTATTTAATCTAAGTTTAAACTGGCACTTAGCATTGTTTATGCACTTTTTTTATAAAAGGTTATTTTACGAAAAAATTTCAACAGTTTATTTCTTTTTAATCATTTTTGGCTTGAAATATATAAACAAGCATTAACATTTTTTATATCAACTTGCATGATTCAATAACGAAAGGTTTTGTAAGAAAAAACTTTCTCTCGCTCTAATTTTATCAATGACACACCCTAAAAACAAAAACAGTGATATTTCTTTGGAGGTTTTAAGAACATTTTTAAATTTTTAGTAGTGAAATTTTTACTTTTTAAATTTGAAGAAACGTTTGTTCTTCATTCGCTGGCGACAACAAGACAAAATGGGTGAGAATCGTTGGACTACAGAAATTCAATGTAGGCTAAAGAGACGAAATTCCCTTAAATCCCGTGGAGACCTATTGATTCTGCCAAGGCGCTGTAAAATAAAGCCCGCAATGGTTCTGGTAAATGAGTCAACGAAGATATTTAGGTATTGACCTACACAACACAATCCTGCAGTGGAATTCTGACAATCGCTACGCTAAATTTCCATCGCTAAAAATCTCTAAATTGAAAGCCGTGGGGCCTAAAAGTACGCAATATGGACAGAATCAAGTGTAATCAGTCAAATCTATCAGAATGAGGGGCATGCAACTAAACGTTGCATGTTGTTAAACAGTGACAGTCGGGTGTCACTCCTGCAACACAACCCAAAAAGTCTTTGGGGAATTTGTATGCTGCTACAACAACAGCGATAGCTATTGCTGGAATCCGGCTGCTGGTGTCTCCGAATGAGACTTTGACGCAATATAGTATTAGCAAATCGCGTCCATGGGGCCAATTGTAAAACACGACAGCTCGGTTTAAGCAATGGCGCAATATAATTGCAGGTTTCGGCAGTTGTCATTTGATGATGTAGATCAATAGCGACTGTGTAAGCCCATGTTTAATATTCTGACGGCGGCATGATCTCCCCAGAACACTAAAAGTGCAATATCAAAGAATTCGAATTACCATATTCAATAATTTTACCACAAACAAATAGGTTCTTCATATCCATCTTATGTAAAAAGTACCGCAAAGAATTTACAAAGCAGACAAACAAAAAAAAAAATTGCTCAAGAGGACCATCCATTCTTGAGTTATGTGCCGTCTGACGTACGCAACTTTGGTATATTCATGGCAAAATTTATTTTTAATAACAGTCAAAATTTATTTTTAATAACCTCAAAAGCAAATCATAATGAAATATGTGTATCAAATTAAAGCACTTAACGCCATAAATACTCAGATAACTCGTGGCCTTAACCGTAACCGTCCGTGTGAGAGAACGCTTCTAGTAGCGTTGGACCTGTCAAAGGCGTTTGACACTGTCAGCCATCAGCGTTGCCATTTTAGCCGTTTTCCGGCTAGATTTAGCCGGTTGTGACAGCAAACAGCCGGAAAAAATTCGATTTAGCCGGCAGCCGATTTGTTAGCCGTTTTGCAAAAAAAAATATCCGTTTTTAGCCGATTTTGCTCTTTGCCTTATTTTATTAAAATTCAAATATACAAGTTTTTATTTTTACAAATTTAGTGTTCCAAAATCTATTAGAAATGGCTAGTCTTATCTTTGAGAAAAGTTTCATGTCGGACTATGTTATATAAAATTGAAAAACAATTAGATAGTGAGCCGATTTCAATGTTTTTTGTTTTAAGTGAGTGACCCAAATACACATAAACTGGGACGCGTCATTTTTAGTTTTGCTGAAATTTGCAGAATTTTCATAATTTTTACACCAAGGGTGAAATCTGTTTGTAGTATATGTTGTTTGTTAAGTAATAGCTACATATTCATAAAAAATAATAAATATTAAATAAACTAAAGAAAAATAGGCAAAACTTGCTTCAATTTTGCGTCCCAGTTTATATTTGGGAGAACGTAGCGGGGATTTTCTTCATAAAATTTTTGTTATGAATGTCTTAAATTTAAGTGTGAAGTTTTATTCGCTATACTTAGAAAATAAAAGGGCACGAATTTCGATGATCATCAATACTCTCTGGGAAGACAATACATGGTGCAAACATACTTTTTAAATTTTATAAAATGAAACTGCAGTAGTTTTCATCTTATGTGGATAATTCTTGTGACAAATACATAGTTTCGTGCTTATTTTTCTGTATATATATTTTTAGCAGCACCACATCTTTATCAGGAAATTCCGAGAATCCAAAAATTGGTACTGTAACAAGTTGTAGGCATCATTTTAACTCGAGCTATTTCCTGTTCCACGGATAATGATACATCTTTCAGAGGTTTAAAGATATTTTGCGTCAGCAATTTGTTATCAAACTACGTACCCTACCTCGGAAAAGCAAACAACTTTATATTCGAACGTTTGCTCAGGTGTACCGAATTCTGGCAGTTTGGAAACGCGCAACACTTTTAATATTTTCATCAGGGACGTGCACCGGATGAAAAATTTGGTCGGTTCCGTTCAGCGGTTCGAACCGTTGTTGCACTTTTGAATTGGTTCGTCAAAGCGGATTTTTGGTCTTTGAACCGGCTTTCGGTTCGGTTCAACGGTTCGAAAAACAAAAAAATAACACGCAAGTTTAAGTATCAAGTGTCAAGTGCAACAACGCGCAAGGTTAAGGGTCTAGTGTCTGTCAAATGAGATGAGTTGCCTTACATTTGATATTGTCACATGGTAAACAAACATGGTAGGTATTACCATGTTTATCAAAAAGAAAAAAAGTGGGTACATTTATCTATTGAAAATTGGTTGAAACGAACGTTTAAACCTTTAAAGAAAGTGGTTCGGTTTTCGGTTCGTATCAAACATTTGTGAAAATTTTCGGTTCGGTTAATGGTTCAGTTAATTAATAGAAAAAAGCGGTTTTCCGGTTCAAAACCGGTTCGATTCAAAACCGGTTTACGTCCCTGATTTTCGTCCAACTTCACTAACTCAAAATTTTTTTTCTACTTTTTAAGAAACAAAAATTTTTCTGCTAGTGAATCTGGTGGCATGATTTTAGTTAAATGTCATAAACTTGTTAAAAGTGAAGTGGTCGGAAACAACAACGAATGCCAATAAATTAAACTAGCTTCTGCTTTCACAGCTTTACGTGTTCATTTCTCAAAATATTGCCCTCCGCCTAAGCAAAAGTGCCATACTTTCAGCTAATATAGCCATTTAGCGGGACAAAAAGCAACCTACTGAAAATGATCCAATATTTATAAGAAGGCAAAATTGTTTAATAGAAAAGAAAACGCCATAAGTTTGTAATTTATCTCTGTTTTTATATTTAAGTAATACAAACATGACTTCTGATGTAAAGCTTAGCTACGTATAATCTTTATTAACCAAAAAAAATTCAATGGATTTACTAGCCTTTCTAATTGTAGTTTATGTATTTAAAAAAAATTGTATTCTGGTTGAAACATTTTAGCCGTTTTTAGCCGTTTTTTTTGTCCGATCTAGCCGGTCGCCCTGAAAAGTTCTGGCAACACTGTCAGCCATTCTACGCTACTAGAAGATATAGAGGCTTCCTCTCTCCGAATGAGGCTCAAACGGTGGTCGGCAAATTATCTGAGTGGTCGACACTCGTCGGTAATGTTTAGAGACAAATCGAGTAAACTCAGAAAAATAAAACAGGGGGTTCCACAGGGTGGTGTCCTTTTCCCGCTACTGTTTAACTTTTACATTTCAAAGCTCTCTCAACCACCAGCGGGAGTCTCGATTGTCTCTTACGCCGACGATTGCTCGATCATGGCGACTGGGAATGGAATTGAAGACCTGTGTTCGAAAGTAAACGGGTATCTCTCCGATCTTTCTCGCTTCTTCACTGCAAAGTGTGTAACCCTCTCCCCTTCGAAATCCTCTGCGACCTTGTTCACAACCTGGACGAAGGAGGTCAGGCTACCGCTGGGAATTCACGTCGATGATACACCAATTCCGACGGTGAATAACCCCAAAATACTCGGAGTAACATTCGACAGCCTGCTCTCCTTCTCTGCCCACGCAACCGCTATTGTCAATAAAGTACAGCGCCGCAACAAGGTCCTCAAGTCGCTAGCCGGCAGTTCTTGGGGAAAAGACAAAGAAACGTTTCTGGCAACATACAAGGCAATAGGCCGGCCGGTTTTAAACTACGCAGCACCAGTGTGGTCACCGGGGACTAGTAGGACGCAGTGGATGAAGCTACAGACAGTACAGAACACCGCACTCAGGACAGCGACTGGATGCCTCCTGATGTCGCCAGAACA
>NW_023470082.1:0-5074 GCF_013731165.1 Rhagoletis pomonella | reverse complement strand
AAGCTGATTTTGCCTTTTTTTAAGTTTTTAGTTTAGGGGGGGGGGGGGGGGGGTCAGAACACCTACAACCCCCCCTAAATACGGCCTTGATCGGTTGAGTAGTTAAAGCGTGAAAGCGTAACAAATAAACAAACTCACTTTTGGATTTATAATATTAGTAAGGAAAAATAATAATTAACATTAAACAAACAAAATAAAAATAGCCAAAACTTACATATCGTCGTTTAAAGTACAAAACCGCGTATCGTCATTCTACAAAACCGCGTGACTGACATTTGCTGCCAATAATTGGATTTGCTCACACAAGCTCTTGGCTCAATCCTTATCCATTCGTTCTGAAATATACTAGCCAGAAATGCGATTGCTTTATAAAAAAGAGAACCATTTTGAAATATGAGTGTTTTTACGCTCTAGAAAATAATTTCTACAACTTCACATACGCGGTTTTGCATTTTGCTGATACGCGTTTTTGCATTTTGTTGATACGCGGTTTTGTACTTTAAACGACGATATAAAACCATACCCCTAGTTTGCTAAAGGAAGAAAACTTGGGTATGTTTAACTCTCGTATCTATACTTTCTTTCGCAGTATAATACTTCTTTTTTTGGATTCCAAAAATGGATACTGCGGTTTTTTCCAAAATACTGCATTTATGTTTTTTTGCCGCCTAAATTTTTTAATACACAGTGTTCTCGGAAACACGTTTTAAAAATGCATATACAATGTATAAATATGTACTATTATGTAGAAAAATTGGGACACGACATCTTGACCATTTTTGATCATTTTCCTTTTGGTTGTTCAATGTTTAATAATTTTTTATTAAAATCTAGTTAACTGTATAATACTTAACACCATCTAATCCACATCACAAACTTTGTAGAGAAATTAAAAAAATTCATAACAACAAACTTTGTATTCATAATTTTTAGAAAAATTCCAAGTACAGTATATTTTGCTTTGCTGCCTTTATGCTTAAGTGCACATTTAAGATACCTACCCTAAAATGCGTACTAGCGGCATTATTTTTAACATTTATAAGGAAACTCCTCCGATAGATGCATTCAACATACCTTCAACATACCTGCACATTGGCGATACCTGCCTTAAAAATTGTGCAACTATTATTAACTATCAAAGAAAGTATTAGGTTTACCTGCACTGGCCCTACAATTACCTAATTTTACAAGCTTTTATTTATTTTTCTCATCTCGCAGAACAACGAAAATGGCTATCAATTAATGTAGTTATATAGATAATTAGATACCATTCGGTAAAAATTTCGCTTGCAGTAATTTCTACGTGGTAAGTGCTCCTCCATTAATTGGTTTCATAGGGATTCGGATACCTTCCTCATTGAAGTAGTAAAGAAAATTCGCTTAAGTAAGTGCTTTTTTCGGTTAAGTGCACAAGTTTTTCGTGCAAAGAAGGATGGACAGCTAAGCAAAATATACTGTATGCAGTTTTGTAGCTTATTAAGGTGCAAGCTTCAATAGGCTAAAAATTCGCGTTGATTTTTGGTTATTTTTTTTGCCGACAGTGTACTATTTTCTTCCATACAAAAGTCCAATATAGTAACTTTATATGGACGAAAATTAGTGACACCGCACAGTGGGGCAAAAAACGTTGCTGTGGACTAATCAATTTTGAGCGCCCAACTATGAACCGATTTCAATTGTTTTTTTAAATAAAATACAATTAAATTTCGCGTGGATCTATCCGTGGTGATTTTTTAAAAGAGCTCTGTTTTTTTATTTATTTATGTTGAAAAATTAAAGAAAAAACAATTTTTCGTGTAAGTGCTTCCACTCTTTTGGAAAATACTTGAAATTAATTTCAAATGGAAATCATTTAAAAAATTATTCCTAAACATTTCTTCATAGGATACGTTTAATTAAAAAATGTATTTCATTTGTTATCTTTACTAATATATATTTTGAAAGCCGGTTTTTTTCTGTACGAAAAACTTGAGAAAAGCTGTACCGATATTTTTGAAATTTTGGGCATCGACTCCAGACTATCCAAGGATGATAATAGATGAATATATTAGTAAAGATAACAAATTAAGTACATTTTTTAATTAAATGTGTCCTATGGCATAATTTACGAATAATTTTTTAAATAATTACAGACATTTGAAATTAATTTCAAGTGTTTTCCCAAAAATGGAAGCATTGAAATCGGTTCATATTTAGGCTCTCAAAATTGATTTGTCCACTGCAACCTTTTTTGCCCCACTGTGCGCCGTCAGCAAAAAAAAATTAAATTCAAAAATCAACGATATTTTGTAGACACATCAAACCAGAATATTGTTGTGCAACTTTTTTGAATTTTTCTAATTTTTGGGCAGAGTGAGAAATTTGGATTTATATAGCTTTTGTTAGACACATAATTTTTTATTATTGTCATTTTTATTATTATAAATAAATTTTCAATAAATATTTAAAAGCATGAGCGGCTATGGTTATCGGCTTTCTTACATATATGTACATATACAGATTAAATTACATTTTAAGGACAATTCAATGCTTATAAAATAATCAAATTGATTGAACTATTAAATACAATTTCTTAAGTTCAAACTAGGGCTGTGCGGTTTATTGATTACTCAAAATTTTAATTAATCATAAAGTAAATAACTCAGTTATTCGATTAATTAGAAATTATGATTACTCAAAAGTTCAGTTACTCGAGTAATCAAGATTTTTGATTAACCAAAAAAAAAATATTTGAGTAATTTGCTTTATGATTAATCATCATTTCGAGTAAAATTAGTAATCAACATTTCAACTCTTTACCTATGTATAAAGTAGTGTTCTTTGATACTTTAGAAACGACGTTTCTGTTTTCAAAAATTAAAACGAAAATTTTTTTCATATACAAA
The DNA here is from genome assembly GCF_013731165.1 of Rhagoletis pomonella. Lineage (NCBI taxonomy): Eukaryota > Metazoa > Arthropoda > Insecta > Diptera > Tephritidae > Rhagoletis > Rhagoletis pomonella. The sequence continues at coordinate 2,189 of NW_023470082.1, read as the reverse complement.
ATGTAAAAAAGAAAATAAAAATTTTCCAAAGCAAACTCTTTTAACGAGCAAAATTATTTTTTTTGAGTAATCATATTTCAAGTAACTCGATTAATCATCATTTTGAGTAATCCAAATCTTGATTACTCGAGTAATTGATTAACCGAATAATTGATTAACCAACTTGCCCGAGTAATCGAATAATCGCACAGCCCTAGTTCAAACTGCTAATAAAATTATGATGAATATTTACATGATGGTCACGAGGGTTGCTAAGTATAAACCAAGGGGATGAGTTATTAAAGCGTAGGTTTCAGTTAGGTTTGGACACTGTGAAACGATATGGGGAATGGTTAGAGGGGCGCTGTTGCAGAATTGACATATGGGCTGCGTTTCTTGTTTTAAAATGTAAAGATGAGTGGCAGTTCTGTGGCCTAGACGAATTCTTGTATATATTCTGTTTTGTTTCGTTGTGGTTGTTGTTGGAAGCCTTAGAGGAGTTCCACTGGGGTTTATCTGTTTGTAATTGTGGTTGTAGTTGGCCCAGTCGACAGAAATTAAATGATTGAGTCTATTGTGAGCGTTTCTGGTAATCATTGCTTTTGAAGATGTAGCGAAGCTAAAGAGTGGAAACAGGTGTAGAGATTTTGCGGCTCTGTCTGCGTTTTCGTTACCTCTGATATTAGCATGGCAAGGAACCAACATGAATTTTGTCGCCAAGGATTTAGCTATGAGGTCATATTTTATGTCTAATATAGTTTCGTGCCCATTGGCCATGTTTTGGACTTCAAACACTGATTTACTATCAGTGCAGATAATGTATTTTTCGTTGAAGTTGTGACAGAATTTCAAAGTGAATAAAATCGCTTCTGCTTCTGCGTGAAAAATTGATTCTAGCCAAATCAGCAAACCGTGGGATACTATGTTGTTTTCATCATCAACTTCGGCGAGCGAGACGTAATCCTTGGATTTATATGCGTCCATGTATAGAAACTTCCAATTTTCGTTCCTGAAAGACTGTGCCACTGCAAGGAAGTGTTGCACATATGCTTCTGAAGTCGTTTCTTTTTTCTTTCGCTTAGTCAGATCTTTTACAAATTTTCCATTTTTTGTCCACATTATAGATAGGTTCTTACAAATTAAATGGCCTATGTTCCTGGCTGAAAAGCTACTTCAGAAGGAGATATTAGTCTTTACGTTTTTATTAGCCACAATAGTTTTTTCGAGATTATTTTCTCTATTGTGGCAACGTTCGTACTGTGCGGTCGCTTAAACATTCGTTTGAAAGAATTTCTAAAGTTATTTTGTTTATGTAAGTGCTAAGGCACTCCGCACATTACGCGCCTAATCATAGTAGAGTAATCGTTTTGTCATGTCAAAACGAATGCATTACGACTCGACTTCTGCACACTTGGGCGCCCTGCGTAAGCCCTGCTGGCGCACACATTACACATTTTCTGGCCGGTCTTTCTCACTAATACACTTCCGCGAACATTTCTGCAATAAAATATTGCATAAACGTTTATGGCTTAATACAGTTGGCACGAGTTTTAGCACAAAATCATTAATTTTCAATTATTTCCTACTGAAATGGCATTTTTCAATAGAACATCGCTGTATTGTGCCAATCCTTTGACTATAAAAAAAATTTACCATTTGTTTATTTTGTACTAATAGCTCAATTTAAAAATGTACTAATCTGTACAAATGTACCAATCGAGTGACACTGAATTAAAAATTTATGCAATTTAAAAAAAATTCAACAAATTTTCGTTAAAATTTCGAATGTTTTAATAAGATTCTGAGTACGCAGTTGTAGTAGAATAAAGTACAAGTTTCAACTGGCTAAAAACTGCGATTAATTTTTTGGAATTTTTAAAAAACCTCGAAATTTGTACGAAAGTTTGTTGATTCTTTTTTAATACTGCACAAATTTGGAAACTTGGATTTACACGGGTTTTGTTAAAGAATGAACTATATTTTTATAAAAAAAAAATAACTAAAATTAAATAAAAACGAAAATAATACGTTAAAACTTGGCAAAAAGTGGTTCGGCTATAATTTTTTGACCACAGTATGTAGTTTTGAATATCTTTAATTGGACATGCACATTGTACATAAAGGAAGTACACAACAAAATTAAAAAATGTTTGCCTGTTTTCAAAGCTGATTTTGCCTTTTTTTAAGTTTTTAGTTTAGGGGGGGGGGGG
>NW_023470081.1:0-5074 GCF_013731165.1 Rhagoletis pomonella | reverse complement strand
TCTTGGAAGGATGTGGTCGAAACTTTCCTCGCTAATTCGCCATTTTTAAAATATCCAAAAGCTGGGTTTCTTGAGTCTTACTGCTGCAGCAATGGCCGCCCGAGCAATTTTATCAAGCGGAGGCAGATGCAAGGTCACATTTAGGGTGTATGACCACGTGAGACATCGTAAATTCGTATAATATAAACGTAGAAACAAAGTAGTCCAGACATGTGGGGTTTCTAAATATTTCGACTGCAGCACCTTTAAGAACTGCAACCTGATTGTACAATAAAGACGGATTTTCTAAATAACTCAACTGCAGCGCCATTTTTTGCATAAGTATTTTTCATCATGCAGGTAGAACACCTTTTGAATTTGGGCGAAATCGGTTCATAAATAAGGCTTTTATATAAGACTTTATGCGCAGGGAATAACCTCCGAAAATTTGACTTAAATCTACCCAGGGTTTTGAGTTAATTCGGAACAACGAAAACGGCTATAATTTTATACATAAAATATATGTACATATCTATATACATAGATTATTTACTTGTTTTATTATTATTTTATTCGTTATTCGAATAATAAATGAAGATGATAATTATTCGAATAACGCATTTTACAGCGCTTCGGAGAGTCCGAATAACGGCGAATAAAAAAGTTGCTATAAGAGCTGGAGCTCGGCGACATGCGTCCATCGCAACTCCTCAGGGAGATGGAAATTCTGGGAGGTAACGCGATGAACGACGCCATTAGCGCAGATAAGGGGTGGGTTTTTGGGGTTCGAAATATTAAAAAATTAGGCAATCGTGAAAAATCACCATCTCCATCGAAAACCAGAAACGAGAAATCGAGGAAAATGATTATTGAAACTTTTTTTTTTACCTTTTGTATTACTTTATACGTTGATTTTGAGCTTCAGGCCGGTTATTAAATTAAACCTAAATTTGAGCAGTTTTATTTATTACATTTATTGGTGTCGATATTTCGCCTTCAGTCTGAAGGCTTCTTCAGGACTGAAAAGCATAAAATACATACATAATAATAATAATAATAGATTGGCGCTTACACATATGTCAGTGTTTGGCCGAGCTTCTCCTCCGTCTTGTGGCGTGCGCCTTGATGTTGTCACACAAAGTGGAGGGACCTACAATTTTACGCCGACTCCGAAAGCCGATTGTATTTTTATGAGAAGCTGTTTTTCATGGCAGAAAAACACTCGGAAATTGTCCATTGCCTGCCGAGGGACGACCGCTGTTAAGAAAATACATACATATTTACGTCAAACTACAAGAAAACTTCCATCAGACCGCAACTTACATTATTGTGTTTTTTTAATCGACTAATTATATGTGCAGAAAAGCAATCTCGAAAATATTAACAAACAAGCTAAGCTTTAAATGCAACAAACCATTTTCAAATCGGAGCACTCTGTGCGAAGTTATTCCATTACATATGGGTCATTCAATACAATATTTACTCCTCAAAATTTTTTTTTGGGGGGAAATATATATTTTTACATTCTTTATCGAAAAAAGAAGACTCCTCTTATTATATTTCGTCATGATCTTCGAAAATGTCGAAAAAAATTCCCGAAATTTTGAACTGACAGAGAAGTATCTTTTTTCAATTGTTTGCAGTTAATAAACTATTTGTCAGAGAAAATTGGTTCAGGTATCAAAATGTGCGTGATTACCACGGCTTTCCATGAGAGTGTGAGATAGATTAAAATAAAAAAAATTTGCATTAAAAATCACTTTTTTTCCTAACTTCATCATGTTTGATTTTTATTTTTTTCAACCTGAATAGTTGTCAAATTTTATGGAGTAAGCTGTAAACATAAAGTTTATGTTTGAAAAAAATAAAAATCAAACATGAAGTTAATAAAAAAAATAAAAAATAAAAAATGCGATTTTTTAATGCAAATCTATCTCACACTCGTGGAAACCCGAGGTAATTACGCACATTTTGATACCTTAACTGATTCTCTCTAAGAAATAGTTTATTAACTGCAAACAATTAAAAAAGGATACTTCTCCGTGAGTTTAAAATTTCGGGAATTTGTTTTCGAGATTTTCGAAAATCATGGCGAAATAAAAAAAATGTGTCTTTTCGATAAAAATGTAAAAATATATATTTCACCCCAAAAAAAAATTGGGGCATATATATTGCATGGAATGACCCGTACGTCTTTTGGGACTTTATTTTATAAGATGTATAGATGTATAGAAGATTGACCGCCCCTTCGACAGTCTTAAACTCTTAAGGTTTTAATTTGACACGCAATTCGTGATTAGCATGTCTAAAAACCTATTCAGTGGCATTTTGAAAAGTATTGTCTTATTTTTAGAAAAGTTCATATTTCATTTGACAGATGTCAACTGTCAGAGTTTTAATTTGACACAAAATTCGTGATCAACATGTCTAAAAACCTAGTCAGTGGCATTTCTATAAAGATTGTCTTATTTTTAGAAAAATTCACAATCCATTTGACAGCTGTCAACTGTCAAGGTTTTAATTTGACATGAAATTCGAGATCAGCATGTCAAAAAACGTAATCAGTGGTATTTCAAAAAGAGTTTCTTAATTTTAGAGAAATTGGCAGTTGATATGACAGCTCTCAAATGTCAAACTATAAATTTTATGGCATATTTGGATTTAGCAGTTTGATTACAATCGTAACAGCCTTTCTAATTTTTCGCGTAAAACATGGCTTCTACGACCACTGTGCTGCGAGCTTATCACCAGATACCAGTGGAGAAAAGCGACATACCGAAGACAGCCATAACCACCCCATTCGATATGTATGAATTCGTTTGTATGTGTTTTAGTTTACGAAATGCAGGCCAAACTTTTCAAAGGTTTGCTTGGCCTTACCTTATGGCCACATTTGGCTATCTCGGTAACCGTTCCATAAATTTGTATAAAACACGGTATAATTTATACTTGACACACAAAAGCAAGACGTTGAAAATTTTGAAATCGAACTAACCGCTGAAACACAATGCCGACGAACAGCGAATTTTTCGCTGCCAATGTTCGCTGTAAAAATGAAAACACACCGTTGTATATGTGAATGCACACAACCAAAGCAAACGACGACGTTCGTCCGACGACTGTTCGCAACGATAGACTTATTTCTTTCGTCGTCGCTGGCGGCAGCGGCAAAATGCGTCCAATGTGGCCATATGCTAAATATTCTCAAGTTTTTAAGTCGAAATTGAAAAATACTGTATTAGTTTTTGTTAAAAATTAATAATCTTATTGTTTGTAAAAATTTTAATTGTACCTTGTCATAAGCAGATGAATTCGTTGTCGCCGTAGTTGTGTTTTACTGAGCGAAATTTTAGTGCGAAAGTTGCCGTCGTCGTCGCACTATTATCCGAAAATTCGTCGTTCGTCAGTATTGTGTTTCAACGGTAAAATTACGCCCACTTTTCATATAACAGTAAATTTCACAAACACGGAAACTTCGATATTTCGAAATTTAAGGACACTAATTTACTCAAAGTTGATACTCACAACAATTTCTTAAAAAGAAATACAATTAACTATTATGGAGGTTTGGAGAATGAGCGTGGTACAGCCCTCTTATAACTATATAACTATCTCGTTAAGTCTAACTGAACATAATATGTTTGAAACAGAGTTGGGCATTATTCGAATAAATTGTTATTTAGATAATTATTCGAATAAAATTTGATCCTTAATATAATTATTCGTGAATATATTGCTTATGAATACATTATTCGTGATTTTATTCGTTATTTAAAATAATTTTTAAAAATTGATTTATAACACACTGAGCAACGTTTTACTTATATTTCTATTGTTAAAGATTGTGAGTTAGTTGAATTTTGTTTACTATTTTATCAAGAATACTAGCCCATTCCCGCTTGTTTCGCGGCCCCTGATAAGATCTTTGCGTTGGCCAATGCAAGAATAGGGCTGAAAAGCAAATATGGATAAAGTAAAAATTGTTAATTTAAGTTGAAACAACTAAAGAGCAGAACCCTTTTCACACGTATTTCTGCCAAAAATAGTAGCGCTGTGATGCTATAGCAAAAAGAATCCCTTTCGATGTCATGACCTCTACCGATGGTCTTATTTCCACCCGTGAGATCTTTTCTAAGCATGCGTAATCTTCTATGATCTTGCAACTACAACATTGGTCCGATACGTCAACCTCTAGTCTTATGTCATGTAAGCCAACAAAAGTCCTTATGAGGAAGCTGAAGAGTACAGATGTGCGTTTTCTATTATAGGAGAGCCAAAAATCCTCGAGGTTTTACAGGACGAAAAGTTTTCCCGCACGATAAATTTGTCCATTTCTTGGAAGGATGTGGTCGAAACTTTCCTCGCTAATTCGCCATTTTTAAAATATCCAAAAGCTGGGTTTCTTGAGTCTTACTGCTGCAGCAATGGCCGCCCGAGCAATTTTATCAAGCGGAGGCAGATGCAAGGTCACATTTAGGGTGTATGACCACGTGAGACATCGTAAATTCGTATAATATAAACGTAGAAACAAAGTAGTCCAGACATGTGGGGTTTCTAAATATTTCGACTGCAGCACCTTTAAGAACTGCAACCTGATTGTACAATAAAGACGGATTTTCTAAATAACTCAACTGCAGCGCCATTTTTTGCATAAGTATTTTTCATCATGCAGGTAGAACACCTTTTGAATTTGGGCGAAATCGGTTCATAAATAAGGCTTTTATATAAGACTTTATGCGCAGGGAATAACCTCCGAAAATTTGACTTAAATCTACCCAGGGTTTTGAGTTAATTCGGAACAACGAAAACGGCTATAATTTTATACATAAAATATATGTACATATCTATATACATAGATTATTTACTTGTTTTATTATTATTTTATTCGTTATTCGAATAATAAATGAAGATGATAATTATTCGAATAACGCATTTTACAGCGCTTCGGAGAGTCCGAATAACGGCGAATAAAAAAGTTGCTATAAGAGCTGGAGCTCGGCGACATGCGTCCATCGCAACTCCTCAGGGAGATGGAAATTCTGGGAGGTAACGCGATGAACGACGCCATTAGCGCAGATAAGGGGTGGGTTTTTGG
>NW_023470080.1:0-5076 GCF_013731165.1 Rhagoletis pomonella | reverse complement strand
CGAGTATATTTGGGTACTCCCTCAAGGTTTCGAGGATAATCGTAACAATTGGTGTCAGAAGTGGGATTGTTAAATAAATCCCGAAGGATAAACAAAATGGCGAAAATTCAGGACTTAAAGGTTGAGGAACTGAAACAGGAGTTGGAAAAGCGTAATTTGGCCACATCCGGAAGAAAAGTGGAATTGTTATCCCGGTTGCGAGAAGCTATGGAAGCTGAAGGCATCGACGTGGACAAATACGACTTCCAAGGTAAACCCGACGATACATCCGCAAAGGACGAACAGAAGGATAAGGCCGCATGTTCGTCGAAGGATGTGCAACAGACATCCGGGAAGGTTGAAGAACAGCAAAAGGCTCCTTGGTCATCAACAGTTATGGACATGAACACGTTGTTGGCTGCCATGTCACAGATGATGCAAGCACAGGATACACGCATGTCAGAGATGTCATCACAGCTGTCGTCACAGATGCAAACACAGTTGTCAGATATTTCGTTGCAGCTACAGGTACAGAAGACACACGTATCACAGTTGCTGGAAGTCCAGGATGCAAAGATTACACAACTGCAGGAGAATTTGGATAGAGATAACGAACAAATCAAGGATAGACAGGATAAAGTCGAGGCTAAGGTAGAAGAGTTGGAAGGTCGCCTCCGAGATATGCAGTTGAATCGTCCAGCTACTTCGACGAGCGCACCCAAAGTAAAAACCCCATCCTTTGACGGCACGATTCCTTTCCAGGTCTTTAAGCTCCAGTTCGAAAAAACGGCTGCAGCAAATCATTGGAGCATGGAGGATAAATCCGCTGCACTATTCGTTGCATTAAAAGGACCTGCAGCGGAAATCTTGCAGACTATTCCTGATTGTGAAAGGAACAGTTACGATGCGTTAATGGGTGCAGTGGAAAGACGTTATGGTAGCGAGCACCGGAGACAGATTTACCAGATGGAACTGGAGAATCGCTGCCAGAAATCCAATGAGACTTTACAGGAATTCGCCTCTGAGGTTGAAAGGTTGGCTCATCAACGGAATGCGGGACGTGTATACCAAGCGCGAGACGTATGCAAATCCAAAGCCAACATTTGCTGAAACGGTGTCGTATGCTCAGACACGTGAAACGGCAGCGCTCCTAAGTAGACCAGCCTACAAAGCCCATCGAGTAGAAGTGGAAACACCGGACGTCATGAACGAGATCCTGAAAACACTCAAGTCGATGGCAGGGAAGAATACTCCTGGTCCAACCGAGAGGAAGGATGGTGCTAGAAAATGTTTTAGTTGCGGAAAACCAGGCCACTTCGCACGCGAATGTAAGACGGGTTCCAACAGGTCAAACAGTTTAGCAGTACGTAAACGCAGGACTGAGGATGACGAGCCCAAATCCGACCAGTCGTTAAACTAAAACGAGCCAGCAGCAAGGGGCGCACGCTGGCTCCCGCAATTGAATGCCCCCTAATCTCCGTCTCGCGAATTGGCAGAAAGGCGAGCAACGTTACTGTTGGTGGATATGTGGACGGACATGAGCGAGTACTAACTGTGGATACGGGCGCATCACATTCCATCATTCGATCTGATTTGGTCACTAAAGAGGTAAGGCCTTTACCTGGAGCAAGGTTGAGGACAGCAACTGGTGAGGACACCCAAGTTGTAGGAGAGGTAACATGCAAAGTCGCAATAGGGAATGTGACGGTGTTACACAAGTTCATAGTCGCGGCGATTATGGATGAAGTCATCATTGGATTAGACTTTTTATTTGGTCAAGGTATGAAGATCGACATGAAGAACAGGATCATGACGTACGAAAACATGGAAGTGCCCCTTAGGGTTGGGTATGATGGTCCGTACAGCAGCAAGCGAGTGATCCTAGAGGAAAGCGAGCAGATTCTACCGAAGTCAGAAGCAGTTGTGTGGGCAAAGATTGATGGAGATTGTGTGACAAACAAATTGTGGGTTGTTGAAGCGACACAAAATTCTACACCGGACGTACTTATTGGTAAAACCTTGGCTAAGACGCAAAAGGATGGACGCATCCCAGTTCGAGTGCTCAATGAGTTCAAATCACCAGTCAAACTCCGAAGAGGAACTGTACTGGGGCAATGTCGAGAGGTAGAGGCAATCTTCAACTGCGAAAAGTTACCTGAAAGCGATTCCATTGGCGAGAATGACATTGCGGAAGATATTAATGCATGGACGGAAGGGTTGGAAGAAAAATACCAGCACAAGGCTAAGGAACTTCTCCGAAGATACTGCAACATATTCGACAAGGATGGCGACAAACCAGGCAGGACTAACGTTGTGAAACATCGCATTGTTACTGGCGATGCAAGGCCAATCCGTCAAGCTCCTCGGAGTGTTCCACTTGCCAAACGTGAAACTGTTAGCCAAATAATAAACGAAATGAGCGAGAGTGGTGTGATTGAACCATCAGCGAGTCCATGGAGTTCGCCGGTAGTACTTGTGAAGAAGAAGGATGGTCAAATGCGGTTCTGCGTAGACTACCGGAAACTAAACGATGTGACGAAAAAGGACAGCTATCCTCTTCCCAGGATCGATGACACTCTGGACTCGTTGACTGGAACAAAGTGGTTCTCAACACTCGACCTTAAGAGCGGTTATTGGCAAGTGGAGGTAAGTGACGAGGATAAGGAGAAGACAGCTTTCAGCGTTGGAGACGGTCTGTGGCAATTCACGGTGATGCCCTTTGGATTATGCAACGCTCCTGCCACTTTTGAACGACTTATGGACCATGTGCTCAAAGGACTGCATTGGAAAACATATTTGGTGTATCTAGACGACATTATCGTATTAGGTAAAAGCTTTGAGGAACACCTGAACAATTTGGAAGAAGTTTTCCAGAGGATAGCTGGCGCTGGTCTGAAGCTAAGTCCTAAAAAGTGCTCACTGTTCAGGAAGGAGGTGAACTACTTAGGGCACAAGGTGACAACGGAGGGCATCTGTACTGCGAAGGAAAAGATAGAAGCAGTAAAGGATTGGCCAAGACCTAGGAACCTGCGCGAACTACGAAGTTTTCTTGGGCTATGCACCTACTACCGCCGATTTGTTCCAAATTTCGCCAGCGTTGCTAATAGCCTCCACGAGCTCACTAGGAAAAATAGAGCCTTCAAGTGGAACAAGGAGCAGGAGGAGGCTTTCCAGACTCTGAAGGAACGACTATGTACTGCACCTATGCTAGCGTATCCCGTTCCAGGTGCAACGTTTATTTTGGATACGGATGCTAGTGGTTATGCCATAGGAGGCGTACTGTCGCAGGTAATTGATGGGCAGGAGAAGGTAGTTGCCTACTATAGCCGGTCGATTGGAAAACCAGAGAGGAACTACTGCGTAACTCGGAGAGAACTACTAGCGTTGGTGGACTGCGTCAAACATTTCCACAAGTACCTCTATGGGCAACGTTTCCGAGTTCGAACGGACCATGCAGCGCTGAAGTGGCTACTACAGTTTAAGAATCCAGAAGGACAGCTAGCTCGGTGGATTGAGAGACTGCAAAGTTATGACTTCGCTATTGAGCACCGCAAGGGAAGTGTCCACAGTAATGCTGATGCCATGTCCCGCCGACCATGTAGCCTGGAATGTAAACACTGCTCAAAAGCTGAGGGAAAAGAGGACATTATAGACGTCCGTTTAACGACAATAACACCAGCGGCAGAGTGGAAGGAAGAACAGCTACGAAAGTGTCAGCAGGAAGATCCAGCTCTGGAGCTTTTGATGCATGGACTGGAGGTGGACAGGAGGCCAACTAAGGAGCAAATGGCAGCGGAAAGCCCCTTCGCAAAGGCGTACTGGGCACAATGGAACAGCTTAAAATGAATATCTGGCTGTTTGCATAGGGTATGGGAAAGTGAAGATGGCCAGTGCTCCCGCAACCTGATAGTAGTTCCAAGGGTAAGAATTCCAGATGTACTCAAGGAATTCCACAATGGTCCTAGTGGAATCACGAAGACCCTGGAGAAGGTTAAGCAGAGGTTCTATTGGGTTGGTTGTCGGCAATCGGTCGCAGAGTGGATTGCTAACTGCGCGGAGTGTATTGCAGCTAAGGGGCCGAAATCCAGAAGTCATGGCCAGATGAAGCAATATAACTCAGGTGCACCTTTCGAGCGGATTGCCATGGATGTAGCCGGTCGATTTCCTATGAGCGCACAGGGAAACAAATACGTCCTTGTGGTTATGGACTACTTTAGCAAATGGCCGGAGGTATACCCGATTCCAAACCAGGAAGCTAAAACAGTAGCGGAGGTATTCACCTACAATTGGGTTGCGAGATACGGTGTACCTATAGAGCTGCACTCTGACCAGGGAAGAAATTTTGAGTCGGCAGTGTTCCAAGAGATGTGCCAGATACTGGGTATCCGGAAAACTCGAACGACGGCTCTTCATCCCCAATCAGACGGCATGGTGGAACGGTTCAACCGAACCCTGGAAGAGCATTTACGGAAGGTCGTGGATAAGAATCAAAAAGATTGGGATGTCCGGATACCCTTGTTCCTGATGGGATACCTGTCAGCAGTGCATGAAACGACGGGTAAAACTCCTGCAAGGGTAATATTCGGCAGTGAGCTCCGTTTGCCTAGTGATCTGAAGTTTGGGGTGACTGGTGATGCTAGAAGGATTGGAAAAGAGACGTCAAACATCCTGGAAGAGGAGCTGAGAGAGATACATGCTCTTGTGAGACAGCGCACACAAATTATGAGTGACAAGATGAAAGCCAAGTATGATAAGGCGATGAATTCCGAGGGTTTCCAGGAAGGAGATTTGGTGTTGCTGTACAATCCACAACGAAAGAAAGGTTTGTCCCCAAAACTTCAATGCAACTGGGAAGGTCCGTATAAGGTCGTAAAACGGCTAAATGACGTAGTGTATCGGATCCAGACCGTTGGGAGACCAAGAAACAAGATGAAGGTGGTGCACTTGGAAAGGCTTGCAGCGTTTGGAACCGCAAGTGTGTCTGATCGGGACGATCAGACTTAGGTGGAGGGCAGTGTGGCGAATACTGCGGCAACACAAAGCGAACAACGAGAAATAGGCAGAATGTTCGAGGAATGACGTAGAATGTTCCACAAA
>NW_023470079.1:0-5076 GCF_013731165.1 Rhagoletis pomonella | reverse complement strand
TCGTCAATTACTTGCAGATTTGTACGTAAAGCAACCTTTACCTACTGTCATTTACGAAGACAACCAAAGCTGTTTCAGTTTAATCAAAGAGGAGAAGTTTAGTTGTCGGACCAAGCACATTGATACTAAAATCAATTTCGTCAAAGATCATATCAGTAAAAGCGATGTCAAATGTATTTATTGTCCAAGCGAGAATATGATGGCCGACATGTTAACAAAGCCTTTACCAGCGGTTAAGTTAATCAAACTACGTTCAGCTGCTGGAGTACTTCTCAATTGAGGAAGGGTGTTGGATATACTTATCAATTTCAATGTACTTGTAATATTTATACTTTTCTAGTTATAGTTCGATCTACACAAAGAAGCTTTTATTGAACTATCAGTAGTCTTTCAATTGGAGAAAATAATTTTTTTCATTACGTTGTAAATTTCCATTCAATAAAGAACTGTTCCTGTTTTTATATAAAGTCCACTGCGTATTACCTCTTGCAATAGGTTATGGGCCGTTGCATGATGGATTTTATTAAAGGATCTTTCGTTAAACTAAATGCAGACAATTACCATCTTTGGAAATATAAACTGGAATTGATCTTGCAGAAAGAAGGTACCTGGAAATGTGTTGCAGAGCCGTTGCCGAAGGAGCCGGATGCAGCTTGGAAGCAGTTTGATGATGAGGCGTCTGTCACCATAGGCCTAAGTGTAGAGGACAGCCAGCTTATGCTAATTAAAAAGGCTAAAACGGCGAGTGAAGCATGGGAGATTTTGCGTAATCAACATGAAAAGGACACTCTGCGGAGTAGTGTGAGGATAATGAGAAGAATCTGCGGAATGAGATTTGTAGACGGAATGAATATCAGTGAGCACATAATGGAAATGAAGATCTTGTTTGAAAAATTGGAAGCATTTGGAGAGAATTTTTCGGAGCGATGGTTGGTTGCTATGCTTTTAAGTAGCTTACCGACATCATTTGACACGTTGGTGATAGCCCTGGAAGCAAGAAAAATGGGGGATCTTACCTTAAAAGTTGTAGAGGCAAGTCTGGTTGAAGAATGTGCGCGGCAAAAGACTGTGAATGTGGATACTGCGTTGAAAACTAGCAAGGACGAAAATAACGTAGCAAAATTTGTGAAGCGGTGCCATTTCTGTAAGGCTAAAGGACACTTGAAGAAGAACTGCTGGAAATTCAAGAAAGTGAAGGATGGTAACAGTGTTAACGAGGTTAAAAATGGTGATCAGGTTAAAGGCGACTACTGTTTTTCTTTTTCGAACGATCTGAAATCGTGGGTTATCGATTCTGGAGCAACATGTCATATTAGTTCAACGAAGGACGATTTCAAAACTCTTGACATGTCAGTGCGTGAAAAAGTCACTGTGGCGAATGGTCAAAAGGTCACTTCTAGCGGAAAAGGTATTTGTACAATTACAGTTTTAAATAGCAAAGGCGAGAAAAGTACAGTGAAGGTGGAAGATGTACTTTACATTCCTTCATTCCAAGGAAAACTCTTGTCAGTCAGCAGATTTCTGAAAAAGGGTTTAGTGGTACTATTTAAGGAGTCATCATGTAGTATTCAGACGAAAAATGGTAAAGAAGTTGCTGCAGCTGATGTTTGTGATGGATTTTTTCGGTTGAAGCAGCATGGTGGAGAAGCGGCTATGCAGATCAAAAGTTGCAGGTTGCAGAATTGTCAACATTACTGGCACAAGATATTTGGTCATCGTGATGTCAACGCAATTAAGCTTATGCAGAACAAAGACATGGTAAGCGATCTCAAATTAGTAAATTGCGGAATACAGAAAATTTGCGAAACTTGTGTGCAAAATAAACTGGCAAGGAGACCGTTTACTGAGTCAAGCATAAAGTCTCAGTCGGTTATGGATCTGGTGCATACCGATGTTGGTGGACCCATGCAAACTGTAACACCAGGAGGCAAACGTTACTTTTTAACATTTATCGATGATTATAGTCGATATTCTGTAATATACTTGCTTCAGAGTAAATCAGAGGTCATTGCTAAATTGAAGGCTTATATGGAGTTTGTAAGGAATAAGTTTTCAAAGTATCCAAAAGTTATAAGGTCGGATAATGGTGGGGAATTTCGTTCGAAGATGTTAGAAGATTTCCTGGACAGTAAAGGTGTGCAGCGACAGTACACTGTACCTTACACTCCGCAGCAAAATGGTGTTGCTGAAAGAAAGAATAGAACCCTAGTCGAAATGGCGAAATGCTTGTTAGAGGAAGCAAAGTTATCAAGTTTGTTTTGGGGAGAAGCGATTGTCACAGCAAATTATTTGCAAAACCGAACAATAACGAGCGCAATAAATTGCACGCCTTATGAGAGATGGGAAGGTAAAATCCCAAGCATAAAGCATTTCAGAGTATTTGGTTCAAAGGTGTATGTTTTAATCCCAAAGCAGAAACGGAAAAAGTTTGATCACAGGTCGGAGTTACTTACTTTTGTAGGATATGATGAACATGCGAAAGGTTACAGATTGGTGGACGTGAATACCAAGAAAATAACCATTAGTAGAGACGTGGTGTTTCTAGATGAGGCGGAAGTTGGAGGCAATTCAAATGAATTTTTGAAAGAATATTCAGAAGTAGAAATTGGTGTACTTAGTCCTTCAAATCGTACAGGCTCGGAAAGATTCAATATTGTCAGATGTTCAGTCTGAAGATGAAAATTCGTTTCGAAGCTTAGACGGTGAAATAGAATCAGTTGGCACCTTAGAAGAACATCAATGTGAAGCGAATATTCAAGATGTCAATAATGATAAAACCGATAAAGTTTATGATAATATTAATAAAATACCTCCCGTTCAAGAATTAGAGCTTCGAAGATCTTCTAGGTCAACAAAGGGAAATGCAGCGATGCGTTTGGGTTATAAAGTAAATATTGAAATTGTAGAGCCTAAGACCTATAAAGAAGCGATGAAATCTGATCAGCGTGATGAGTGGATTAAGGCAATGAAGGAAGAATATTCATCACTTGTAACGGCAAGGACATGGGAGTTGGTAGTACCTCCTAAGGATTCGAATATAGTTAGCTGCAAATGGACTTATAAAATAAAACGTGACGAGAACGGTAAAATAATTCGTTATAAAGCTCGCCTTGTTGCAAGGGGCTTCAGTCAAAAATATGGTTTTGATTATGACGAGGTTTTCGCACCAGTTGTTCGACAGACGACTTTCAGAATTTTATTGAGCATTGCCGGTTTGAAGAATATGGTGGTAGTCCACATTGATGTGAAGTCAGCATTTCTTAATGGCATTTTGGATGAAACTATATATATGAGCCAATCCCCAGGATTTCAGGAAGGGGATACTAAACTTGTGTGTAAGCTAACGAAATGTTTATATGGCCTTAAACAGGCAGCAATAAAACTTTGCACAATGTACTTGTGACAGGAGGATTTACACAGAGCAAATCTGATGCATGCCTGTATACAAAATGCATCAACGGGGAAGGAATAATATATGTGTTAGTTTACGTTGATGATATTTTAATTGCAAGCGAGAAGAAAGATCGTATTGTAGAAGTAGAAAAATTACTTGCTAGAAAATTTGAAATTAATAATCTCGGAAACGTTAAATACTATCTTGGAATGGAAGTTGTTAATGATAAAAACAACAATTTCTGTATACGACAGCGCAAACATATTGAGGATGTTCTAAATGAATTTGGATTAAAAGATTCCAAAATTTCAAGTTATCCTTTGGATCCTGCATATGGCAAAAACAACTCGGAACTTTTACAATCAAATACTCAATATCAACGACTAATAGGATCACTGCTGTATATAAGTGTTAACTCAAGACCGGATATAGCAGCAAGTGTTTCTATTTTAGCAAGAAAAGTTAGTAATCCAACCCAAGAGGATTGGAACGAAGCCAAGCGGGTACTTAAATATCTTAAGGGAACTATTAAATTTTACTTACGATTAAGTGACACTCATACAAGAAATAATGCTTTGATTGGTTATGCGGATGCAAATTGGGCTGAAGACAGGTCCGATCGCAAATCAAATTCTGGTTACATTTTTCAATTTAATGGTGGCTCCATAAGTTGGTCGTGCAAGAAACAGACATGCGTTTCACTTTCATCCACAGAAGCCGAGTTTGTGGCATTATCCGAAGCATGCAAAGAAGCGTTATGGAGTCGTCAATTACTTGCAGATTTGTACGTAAAGCAACCTTTACCTACTGTCATTTACGAAGACAACCAAAGCTGTTTCAGTTTAATCAAAGAGGAGAAGTTTAGTTGTCGGACCAAGCACATTGATACTAAAATCAATTTCGTCAAAGATCATATCAGTAAAAGCGATGTCAAATGTATTTATTGTCCAAGCGAGAATATGATGGCCGACATGTTAACAAAGCCTTTACCAGCGGTTAAGTTAATCAAACTACGTTCAGCTGCTGGAGTACTTCTCAATTGAGGAAGGGTGTTGGATATACTTATCAATTTCAATGTACTTGTAATATTTATACTTTTCTAGTTATAGTTCGATCTACACAAAGAAGCTTTTATTGAACTATCAGTAGTCTTTCAATTGGAGAAAATAATTTTTTTCATTACGTTGTAAATTTCCATTCAATAAAGAACTGTTCCTGTTTTTATATAAAGTCCACTGCGTATTACCTCTTGCAATAGGTTATGGGCCGTTGCATGATGGATTTTATTAAAGGATCTTTCGTTAAACTAAATGCAGACAATTACCATCTTTGGAAATATAAACTGGAATTGATCTTGCAGAAAGAAGGTACCTGGAAATGTGTTGCAGAGCCGTTGCCGAAGGAGCCGGATGCAGCTTGGAAGCAGTTTGATGATGAGGCGTCTGTCACCATAGGCCTAAGTGTAGAGGACAGCCAGCTTATGCTAATTAAAAAGGCTAAAACGGCGAGTGAAGCATGGGAGATTTTGCGTAATCAACATGAAAAGGACACTCTGCGGAGTAGTGTGAGGATAATGAGAAGAATCTGCGGAATGAGATTTGTAGACGGAATGAATATCAGTGAGCACATAATGGAAATGAAGATCTTGTTTGAAAAATTGGAAGCATTTGGAGAGAATTTTT
>NW_023470078.1:241-5076 GCF_013731165.1 Rhagoletis pomonella | reverse complement strand
GCGACAAGTTTCGGATCGATATCGCACTTGTTGACTTACAAATATTTGATATCAAACGTCGACAAAACCGATACCGATTCGAAAATTGTCGGAAACTGGTTACAGAATCTGTCCCAGGCCTACAAAACTGATATCGTCCGATTCAGCTGGAACAAAAATGCTTCAAACAAGTAAGGGTTTCTCTGTATTATGGCATCGAACCGACATATATACATCTTTCATTTGAATTAGTAAAAAAGTTCTATTGGCTCTTACATTCGGGTTTTGTTAGGCGTATTTTCCATATTTTTGGCCTATGTGCGCTTTTATTCGAATCCTAAATGTTTCGGTACCGAGTAAGGAGAGTATTGGGTACTTAAAAGTATTGACTCAGCACATCACTACTGCTGTCTTTTCTACTATGACGTTACCAAAACAGCTCATTCTGTCAAAATCACTGAGAGCCGAGTAGCGGTATCGTCATCGGCGCCACCTCTGTATTCTCTCCACCGTGATATAACTTTTGCCAACTTTGAGCCTTTCGCAAGAAATTAAGTGCGTTTAGGGAATTAAAAGGCGAAAATTCTTTAGTTTAGCGCTTGTTTTGTTCTTTGGTGTCCTTTTCAAGGCAATTTTATAATAAAAACGTGATTCTATGTTGCCATTGTATTTGACTTACACATATGTTAGTGTTTGGCCGAGCTTCTCGTCTGGATAATATGCTCCAAGATAATCCAAACGCAATATTTTCACACAGTCTCCATTACGGAATCCATAAAATATTTTGCTAGTTAACTGGGTGTGCGCATTTGTACAAAAGTAAGCAATTGCATGAAAATAAAGGCTCTAGAAAAACCAAGTTTTGGAAATTGTTTTACAAATAAAAAAACATTTTGCAAATTAAGTTTATTAAATTCATTAACCGCGCATAGTTGGAAATATTTACAAGTTTCATTGTGTGATTACTTAAAATATTTCAACATACAGCTTTATATGCGAAAATACCATTAAACACAGCAACACAAAATTTGTGTTTTTTTTGGGGGGAAATTGCGCTATTTTCAGTATTTTGGTGCTTTTTTAAATAAAAAACTTGGCGATCAGGAATGCCAACTTGGCTCAATCCATGCCATTTTTGGCACTATTTTACTTGAAATGGCACTGAATTTTTCAATTTTGCAAAAAGTGCCAAAATGGCACTTTTGAAAAAAAGCCAAATTTAAATACATTTTTGTCAAATCCTTTGCTTGTACTTCTTTTTCTCAACTAAAATTTTCTAATTTCTATAGCGTATACAGCTGGTTTATCTTACTTTGACATTGGGCTTTTGTTTTAATTTGTCTAATTTTAATGCTAATGGGAAGAACTAAAGAGAATGACACCTTTTTTGGCACTTTTAATTTTCTATTTGGCACGTTTTAGCACTTTTTTTATCCTCAATATGGCACTTCATAGCAATGTATGTTTGGCAGCCCTGTTGGCAAATTTCAAGAATGATAGAATACAAGATTGCGCATTCCTGCGGGCGACGACGCAAGATAGCAACGAATCGGAAAGAGTAATTCGAGATGGAGGAGAGAAATAGTGTTAACTGTCAAACTATGGAGGTCGCCATATTTACATACATATAAACATCTCTGCATACATACAAACAGTTTGCTAAAATGACGTCACCCGAACAACTGATTCTGTCAAATTCGCCAAGAAAAAAGTAGCGGTACTGCTGATTGCCTCACCTCTGTCTCCCTACATCGTGGGCAAATTTGATCACTAGCTGACCTTCACCGAGCGCTCTTTGCTGGGTTCGGACTACAAAAAGGAAGTAAATATCAAGTATTCGTAGTAGATGTGCATTTCTTATCTTTATAAAAAACAATTCATTTCTCCTTGTATCCTTGTACAAATAAGGAGTTAAAGCGGCCTTATAAGGGTCGATATCTGTAGACTGGAAAATCGACCAGCTAGTGGTTGAGACGTCATTTACACGGGTCGATTTTGGTTGAACGACAAAAATCTACTAGAAAATCGACCCGTGTTATCATTAAAGTTAAAATGCCTTGGTTAAAATTACTAAAAAGTTATTTCATTCTTTCTTTACCGGGACAATTGTTACATCGGTGGGCAACGACGCAATTACAGAACTTTAGACAGAGCAATATTTTTCGATCGGGTTCAAATCGGGCGATTGTGAGGGCCTATTCACGAATTCAAGTGTATTTGCAAAGTTGCTGTAGCTCACCAATGTAACAATCGTGTCGATAAAATGGTAAAATATAACTTTTAGTTTGCTATTAAAAATCCCACCTCCTTTCTATTTGAAGAGTAAATTTGTTGATGCAACAAAACGGAGCAGATTTTCAGTTGAGCGAAGTAAAGGACTAGGTTTCAAATTTTTTCGACAAAACGGAACAAATCTACTCCTATCGGAGCGAAGTCCGAACGATGGCTTATTGTGTATATGAGGAAAATGTATGTTCTTTGTTTGATACACAAAGTCAGTATTACCGCAGCCGTACTGCGATGAACATGATGTCGGTGGGATATAAATAATTTTTTCGCAACTTCTCATACCCTTCCTCCCGTAAACTGTTTTTCCCTTTCTCCAGCCCGCGCTCGCACTTTCGCTACTGCGCGGGCAAAAAAGTGCCCATGTCTGGTTTATACGAAAACTTTAACAACAAATTATATAAAAACTATAGGGTTGCTAGAAAAAAGGGGGGTATTTTTGAAATCAGGGGGTCCCATTCTACCCCACTGATCCCCACTTTTTCGAGAATTCGCCGTCTGCATACTAAAATTTTCCGGTTTCTTTTATTCAATCATCTTAAAAATAGCCATTCCCTTAGCTTCTTCAATACATTTAAGTCCTTTTGGTCAACTTCTCACTTTCTCTCACTTTTCGCCAAATCTCACTTTCAGCCCATTCCAAAACATTATTAAATAAATATAAATATCAATAACTTCCTTTGCCGTAATCGCCTTCTGAGACTCCACAGTGCAGTCATCTTCGTCGAATTTTTCTTGTATTTTATTGTCGTTACATTCAATAGCATCCTCATTCCACTCTCTACCATTGAAACCAGTGAATTCAACCAACAGTGACATTTAATAAAAAAAACTTTTTAGAGTCAAGGCTTCTAAAAACACAAACCGCAGGTCTTAAGTTTTGTAAAAGGTTGGCAAATAACTAGGGGATTCACCAAATTATCAAGCGCTTGATTTTCGGTCGAAATTTTTCAAAACATATATCATATTTCATATTTTAGAGCTTTTGCCCCAAGTTCATATTTTAGAGTAGTCAATGGTAGCGAAAAAGTGTTCATATTTTGGGATGTTCATATGTTAGGATGTTAACATTATCGCGAGTTCACTGTAATGCCAAAAATGTATATTTTAAAAACAAGCTTTTATTTAACATACATATAATCAAAAGAATAAAATAAAATTGTGTCACAAAAGATTTTTTAGCATGAAAATTTTTGTTAAAACAGCACTAAAGTTAATAAAATAAATAAAGTTAATAAAATAAAGAACGAAAAATGACACTGAAGATGGCACAACGCCGAAACCGGTTTGTCTCCAAACCAAATTTGACAAGGGATGACGGAAAATCGTTCCACATTACATCACACTCCTACCCTGTCGGAAATACCAACAACAAAAATGAGAAAATAAAATAAGATAATCTTTCGTTAAAGTTAAATACTAAAAGCCAAATAGTGAAAGGAGTTACTCAAACTCTAATGAAAATTACTAATAATTTGTACTAATTTACTTCGTTTAAAAAAACAGCTTTTCGGCGAATTCAGGGTACATGCATAATTGGTTAGGTATATGTATGTATGCAGACATATAAATGCCGGTTGGCTATTCGCGCGACAAACTTTTTTAAAAACAAAGTTAAACAGTACAAATTGTGAGTAATTTTCATTAGAATTTGAGTAACTCCTTTCACTATTTGGCTTTTAGTAACTTTAACCAAAGATTAACTTATTTTATTTTATTAAGTTTAGTGCTGTTTTAACTAAATTTTCTTGCTTAAAAATAGTTTGTTACACTACTTTATTTTATTCCTTTGATTATACATGTTGAATAAATGCATGTTTTTTAAAAATACATTTTTTACATTATTTTTCAAGTGAAACTTCTTAGGCGGCGGTATCGCAAAAATGGAGAGTGAAATTTTTAAAACTGAAAACGTTACATGAGTGAGAAGGAAGATATGGGTAGTATACACGATTGAGAGAAATAGAGATTGCGCCAATCGCGGTACCGCTAATCCGCTCTTTGTGATTTTGACAGAATGAGCTGTGTTCGTGACGTCATCTTAGTGCAATTGTTGAATGTGTGCATACGAAAAAACCAAATAACAATTTTAATATTTGTGCATTTCTGCGTGGTTTTAAACAATTATTGACCATTTAAAAGCAAAATGAAGTGTGCAGTGGCAAAGTGTAATAGTGAAAACAAAAGGAAAGCGTACTATATGAGTTTTTTTTTCCGTTTCCTATGGACGCAAACCTGGCGTAAAAGTGGAAGCAGCTCTGCCGGCGAGGACATGCATTAAACACCAAACCGAGCTTTGTGCTATGTGTGTGAGCTATAAGCTTCTACATGGAACTATGTTGGCCTTTCCTTGGTGAATTGTAGTAGGTATATTTCCATGAAGTTTGCTGGCAATGACATATGTATGTACATACAAAAGCAGTTTCTACAGTAAATAGATACATGAACTTCACCCTGAAACTGTGCATATGGAAACTGTGCATACGAAATAATGCATATGAAAAAAACCGAAATAATGCATACGAAAAAAACCGAAATAATGCATATATGCACAGTTTCGGTTGAAAACC
>NW_023470078.1:0-231 GCF_013731165.1 Rhagoletis pomonella | reverse complement strand
CATATTAGAAAAACCGAAATAATGCATATATGCACAGTTTCGGTTGAAAACCGAAATAATGCATATGAAAAACCCGAAATAATGCATACATGCACACTATCGTTTGAAAACCGAAATAATGCATATGAAAAAAACCGAAGTAATGCATACATGCACAGTTTCGACTCAAAACCGAAGTAATGCATATGACAAAAACCGAAATAGTGCATACATGAAAACGAACTTCTTTCT
>NW_023470077.1:0-5077 GCF_013731165.1 Rhagoletis pomonella | reverse complement strand
TTTAGCCCAGAGACATCGTTTTATTTCACCGAAACACAACTGGCAGCAACACTCCGGTTTTTAGCAATTGGCTCCTATCAGTTGGGAATAGCTAACCTTTTCCGGTCAAATCCGTCCCTGATGAATATAAAAATTGTTCCTCTTAATTACAAGGTTCATAAAGCCTCACAATACCAAAAGTAAAAAAAAAAATATTCAAAAGTTGTTTTGGGTAGCTATTAGGGTTACCTCAAATTTGTGCAATATATTTACGGTGACCATCCGTCCTTTATTTTAAAGGACAGTCCTTTATTTTAAAGGACAGTCCTTTATTTTAACCCCCTGTCCTTTATAATTTTTTTCAAAATAAAGGACGCCTATTGTCCTTTATTTCTTAAACTGTCCTTTAAATCGGCTTTGCATTTTTCAGATGTAAATTTTTAAACGCAGAATATGAAAAATAAAAATGTCCCTTATAATATATAAAGAAAACTTTCCCCAGTTTGTTTCGCACCCCACTTAAGGGTTTCTATTTAATGGGTAATCTTTGTACAATCTATGAAGCACAGTGGTTCACAACTGGCACTAATTCACTTCATTTTTCACTTAATTTGAGTAATTTTTATTTTTTTTTTATGAAAGCTTACAATATTTACAAGAGACCAGTTGAGCCTGATTTCTGAATTTTAATTTGATTATATTAAATTTTTTAGTGCAAAATGCAGAAAAGGTAGCAATTTTGAAGAAAGTGTATTCTCCTGTTCCAGTTAACAAATGTTACATAACAAAAGCTAGCTGAAAACAATTTTATGGTTCTCCCAAAACAAAAAAATACACAAAAAAATGTTATAAAAACATGTTCTCCAAAAAAAATTATTTTGATTTTTTTTTTAGCAAAAATTGGATGAAAAATTAAGGCTGGAGTGGATTATGAACATTGAGTTCCAATTTTGAATTACTGTGTGTTGGCTTCGTCGTGCAGTATGAATTATGGTAAACGCATTTTGGTAGCAAAGGATGGCGAAATCCTTGAAAAGGATTTGGCTTCATTTTTCGCTACAGAAGGTGAACTTATACAATTAAATATTATGATTAACTGGTAAATATTTGATTTAAATTACGATATGGGCAAGGTACTCTTATCATACAAGTTGTATGTACGTATTCCCAAATCATTTTGTTTGAAAAAAATGTCCTTTATTTTACGCTGGTTAATATGGTCACCGTAAATATATTGTACAAAAGTCCGCAAAGGAGTAAAAGCATTCAAGAAAACTCAATAAATATTTCACTAAGTTTGACAAAATAAAACCTGTATTTCATTGAAAATGAACTTATGTATGTACAAAATAATTGATTTTTTAAGTATCTTTGGCTAAAACTTGCATTAAAAATTTTAAATTTTCTCTATGAGAAGAAAATTATATATAGAAATTTTGAATAATTTCACATACAATTACAATATAAAATACAAATGACCCGTTTTAATAAACCTACCCGGTTTTTCTGCCTTCAGTAAATCGAGAAATCCAAAACCTATCATTTACTGCAATAACAGCGCACAAGCTCTTCAAAAACTAGGGCAAAAACTACCCTAATTGCCTGTTCAACTGCAACCTTTGCGGACGTTCGTACAATATATCGTACAAGACACTTACAACCTTTAAGTGTAAATGTACAATATATTGTACATTTTTTTTGACCACTCGGGGAAAAATATTTTAAATCATGATAGTTTAGTTTTAGCATTTTTATATGATGAAATGCTTTTTATATTTCCATACTTCATTCTTTTATTAGCGATTTTACTTGACTTTCACGTATTTTTTGTACAGTAAATTACCACAACTTGCGTGTCACTGGAATTTTATACAATGGTCTATTTTTAAATTAAATTCAAAAATATTTTAGAAACGTTTTCGATTTTGAAATTTACCTAAACTATTCGGGACATTCCAAAACTTCATAAAGTTTAATTTGTTTTCAAAAATATTAATAAGATTTTTAGTAGCACGCTTCAAATTTTACAAAAAATTAAATGCATAATATATTGTACAAATGCAGGGAAAGGGCTTAAGGCCAAGTTGTCAACAACTTGGTAACAGTTCTTCATAGGACTTTGAAATTTTGACAGCTGGTGCGTATGGTAGTAGTTAATCGATTTCCGTCAAAAACAGAAAATCGAACAGGTTGTCGCTTACGCCCTTTTGGCGGTTAGGGCTCGATATGTAACTCCATTTAAACGAACACGAAAAGTCGTAGATTCTCCTATTTACTACAACAATCAATCACTCAAAACCTTTTAGGTAGTTTCAAAGCAGATGTGTAGTTTTATTTTAAGTGGTATCGCTGACATGAAATATTTGACATTCTCCTACATTTCATATAAACACTAAATACTACTCTGTTTTTAAATAGTCTTTGCAAATATGAAACCCATGAGTACTTATGGGAATCGGTATCAAACTCAATGAAAAACTTATAATTTGTGCATCATGATACAATGTGAATTTTCTAATGAATAGCAAAAACCAAATAATGAATTCTTTGACAAATAAAGAAAAATCTGTGAATTATTTAAAATTTAATGCAAATACCATAAACATGTATACAAAAAAGTTACATATTCGTCTTTTATAAGCAAAGTTCACCTACATTTCGATTACATAAAGCAGTTCAAATCAATGAAACTTCAAATTGCAATTACTATATAAGGACACACATACATACATGCACACATATGTACATATATGTATGTACATATATTGTGAATATACAAAAATGCATGTGGTATGGTTATATCAAAGTATTATACATTTTTATAATAAAGCGCAATCAAACCGAAATTTCGTATTATAAATTTTACGAAATACACATAAATACGAGTACGTATAGTAAATAAATGATTGTGTAATTCCAGTGATGAATATGCAACGTTTTAGCAAATTTTTTGTATGTTTCATCTTAAAAATAAAAAATTATTTTATAAAAGTGTTCGTGTTTTTTTATTAACTGATTTGAGATAATTAGAAAGGTAAAAAGTAAAACTTGTGGAATTAAGTTATAAAATGAAAACATGTATACATTAGACCAAATTAAAAAAAATATATATACATATATTTTTCCCCAGAAACTACGGTGCACTACTTTCAGAAAGGTGAAGAGAACAGCTATTAAAAATTCAGTCCTTAAATACATAGTGAGTTTAGTATATCCCAATTTTGTCGCTCAAGCTCTACGAAAAAGATCATTAAGCACTTCCTGACGAATGTATGCCTTTGAAAGCTATTCAAAGTCAAAATAAAAGTATGTACCTTAAATTTTGGTTTTCACGGATTTGCAGTCAAAATATTAGATTTATCACTAAATGTAATGCCACCTTTTAGACAAGTCGATCAGGTATTTGAGGCTTTAATAATTTCTAAAGGATAAAAAAACATACTAGCTTGCTCAGAAAATTAGTTTTTAAAATACCGACAGAACCTATTCTGCCTTATCATGAATTTAGTTTTCGCCCGAAATCAAGTCTTGCATCCTAGCATGAATTTTGTCCACCTTACTTTTTCCACACGGCACACTGTTCGATAGTAAAACAAAAACATTTTTGTTTTTTATTTTTTGATGTTGGTCGGCAACTGAACTTGAACACAGGTCTTGCGGAAAAGTAATGCGCAGCCGCCACCGCGAGAATAGCTTTAATATTGGGTGTATTTCAAGTCCGTTTTCAGAAAAAAATTTGATAATAAAAAATAAATGCCAAAAACACCATCTTCGGAGCGTTTAATTTCCTATGAGACCTGAAATTTTCATTATTGACATAGTACAAAGAATACGTCTTACTTTTCGGTATGCATGCCGTGTTCAAATGTTGTAGTTGTAATTTTTAGAGCTTCACAAAAACGCTTATTGCACGAGAAGTTCTCAGTTCAGTTCAGTTCTCTCAGTTCTCCCCATGGAAAATAGATAATCGCAATACTTTTAGGGCTGGTTTCTCCAACTCAACTTAACTTAGTTAAGTCAATTTTCTTGACTTAGTCAAAAATAAGCTGTGTAAAACGTAGGCTAACTTTTGACTTATGTCCAAAAAGTGGCTAAACTAAGTTAAGTCGAGTTGGAGAAACCAGCCCTTAGTATTAAGGGCTTAAGTTTTAACAGCTTTTTCATCTTTCTGGAAGTAGTGAATCATAGGCTCCGGGAATTTTTCTTTTTTAATTCGTCTATTATACCTAAGTATTTATATCAGCCTTGTTGTTTGACGCAGATTCTGGCATCGTTTCTCTTACAATGTGCCAACTGAAGCCAGTCCTACATTTGGTCTTCCATCGTGAACGCCAAGGTGTTAATGCGCTGACTTTATGCTTGATGACAGAAAATACCTCGTATTTTTCTTGTTTACCGGCAAGCTCATTCGCTTTGTTTTTATATCCAACTTGGAAGGGGCATAACAGAAGTTGTTTTTGTTAGGGCCGATAGTGTCGATATCATCGACATACGCCAATAAATGCACGCTCATGTAAAAAAAAAAATCCTGAGCGATTTAGATCTGCGGCTCTTATTATCTCCATCGACATCAAGTTAAAGAAATCACACGATAAGGAGTTGCAATTTTTGAAACCATGTTTAGTATGAAATGGTTCGGAGATAACTTTCCCAATTCTCACGGTGCTGATGGTGTTGATCAGCGTCGTTTTACATGGCCGGATTAGTTTCACCGGAAAACCATAATCAGACATTCTCGTTCTATCGAAATAGGCTAGAAAATGTGCAAGATTTGCGTAGTGGAATACCTGGCTTATGGAGAATTTAACAGGTCTAGTGTCACATGATCCAATCAGTTCTGTGGCGGTGGGCTTTAGCCATTCACACGATCACAGTTGCCACAGTTAATAACATCCTACTAAAATTGGCAACTTTTAAACTGTCTGGTAATTTGGTAACTTTTTAAATTTAGTAACTTTTGAAAACAAAATTGCATTAATTGAAAAAAGTTTTGAATGGTGCATTGCATGAGATTATGACCCCTCTTCTTATTATTTTAATTTGGCATCAATTACTCTGCTCCTTAGCAGAGATACCATCCATGACCAGATGCAGCAAA
>NW_023470076.1:0-5078 GCF_013731165.1 Rhagoletis pomonella | reverse complement strand
TTTTTTCCTAAATACTTTATTATTTGCTTAGGAGGCTGTAAGTTTCCAAAGCTATCGAAGTAATCAATCTCATTATCGTTTTTCCAGTAAGCTACCCAATGCGTTCCCGGACCCTTTGAACTATCCAAATTTATTATTCCACATTCTTTCTTAAATGGTTTACGGGGTAAAGTGTCACACATGAATACCCCTCTAAAATTTGGAATAAATTTTGAATACTTCTTTAAGTCTACATCAGTAAGAGGTCTTCTGGGTAGCTTCATTAAGAGTTTTTTTGGTATGGTTTTAAATATAATCCGAATCCCTTTTTATAAGGCTTTAAAAACATTCCTTTTCCCATTGAAATAGCTTCCATTGTATTATTATGACGTTTCGCCTCCAATAACTGCTCCTTTCCAGTTTTTATAGCATTGATTGTTTTAATAATTCCTGCTGTGCCGCCAGATAGACTTCCAAGTGCTCCTAATGCTACGAATAAAGGCGCTAATGGGAGAAATCCTCCAGATTTAGGTAATGGTATTACATGTGGTGCTTTTATTATAGATTTTTTTCCTCTAAAAATATTATCTACAACCTTTCGTGTAATTTTAATTGCATCTTTTAAGTTATCACTTTTCTTTAAATTTTGTTTAGCACTTTTTAAAGCATGTTTGAAGAGATGATAACCAGTTTTTCCTCCCACTTTCTTAGTCTTACTATAAATGTTCCCCATGCCGAATTTCGTTTTTGTCTTCATTATATTTGTAGCTAACCAAGCATTTGTTTTCCCATTAAGATTGCTATCCTTCGGTCTAACTCTTTCCAAGGCTTCTCAATTAATTTTTTATCAGAAATATGTCGGTTATCTAAATCTTTATTATATAAATATGATATATCATGTTCTCTACAAGCAGTGTCTAGTAGATTAATCCCTCGATCTCCTCTTACTAAAAGTTTCCGTAGATTCGTTCCAGGTTCACAAAATTGATAACTAGGCAAATGAAGTTCAATAGGAAGCATATTAATTATATTATTTATAAAACCTTTTCCAACGACTAACGATTTAAGAATAAGCCTATTTTCATAAATAACTCTCATATAAAATAATATTATATTCAAATAAACGCTGAAGTTTTTTTAATAAATCTATAGTTCTATATAATTAAATTTTAAATTTCTAAATACCAATTCAACAGTTAGTTACAAATACAATATTGTTATATGATTTAGAATAAACTTCTACATCATACATCGCTTCCCTATTTGTTCTACTATAATACTTTAATTTAGTCTTAATATCTAAACCCCTTCTTTCATATTCATGTTGCTTTTGATGTTGCTCCATTATGTACTCCTCAATTTCACCGCCACAAACGATTAGGAATTTTCCATTGTCATCCTCTTCATCCCATTTTTTGTTAAAAAAAAAAGCATGGGCTACTCTGACTGGGATGCCCAAAACCTGTAACCGGGGACCCTCATCTTCATCTTCAATACATATATAAGGGTTTTTCATGTCTTCAAAGCACAACATCTCAAATTCGAAATCGAAGTTGTACTCTCCATGATGCTCGCTATTGAGGATTCGATTGATTCCAGACATGATGTGTTTTATAAGTATCTTTAAACAAAGTAATAATTTCTAATGTACAGTATTAGCTTATTTATACATATTTCATAACTATATAAAAAGCATTGAGGTAAACTGTTGATAAAGAACATATTTAAATATACATATATTTTAGTAATCTATTTTATACTTCATAATATGATTCAATTAAAATGTGGAAATAATCTTAAACTCAATGTTGCTGTCAAAGAATATATTTATTTTTTATTATCCTATTTAAATTTCATTATATGATTCAAATCAAATGCTAATATTATAAATAGCCTTGATCTTGATTTCATCATCATTGTTTGCCTAATAAGTATAGTAACGCCAAGTGGACGATAACGAATCCCACATAAACATATACAAAAAAAAATGCTCATAAAAGTATGTGTATATTTAAATGTTTTATTCATCTAGCATTATTCATTCATTCATATATTGCTGACTTAGTGAGAAAAGTTGTTAAGCATACTTCTTATGAAAACTCATATTTTGTTATAGAAAGCAGGAGATATTAATAATACATCGTTTCAAAAAAAGATTAAGATACTTGTTTTTCGCCTTTATATTCATTGAAAGACAAATTTATTAAATTCAAAAGAGTCACCGAATGTCTAACAAATTCAAAAATAATACGAAATCTTTTCATCTTTCACATATGAATGGAAAGGTCTGCTGATGTTGATGATGAGAACAAAAAAAATTTAATTTGAAGTAAAATAAAGTTTTATAATTACTTATTTATTTTTATTTATCATTAGATGTTTAATGAAGAAATAAATTTTCTTAATATTATTACATTTTTTTCAGCACATATCATAGAATTTTCATGATATTTACAAGTATTTATATTTATATTTTTAATATATAAATTCTTTAAATTTGGACAATTTAAATCATCTAAATTATATAAAATAATATCGTATCCGAATAAACGTTGAATCCATCTGATTTTCCCCAATCCCTTAGCATATAATATATAATTTTTTCTTTTCATTAATGAATGGATATATTCAATAACAGCCATTAAAGTCATTTTAATCCATGATGATTATGATATAACCAGTTATTAGTTGTTTTATCCCGTATCGTCAACTTAGATTCTTCAAAAGGAGGTTGAATAAGAAACGTTGTTATATATGAATCATATGTTGATATGCTGACTTCTTTAGCAATAAATTTCCTATTAAAATAGAATCCCTGAACATCTATAACCAACGTATATTCCTCTGACATTATATAGCTTAAACTTTTTTTAAATTCGTTTAAAAAATAGTCTTATGAGTTTCTATAAAGGTTTATAATATTTTTTTAGAATCTAATGAAATCCTATTTAAATAATTGCAAACATAAGTATATATTAGAGCCACCAATTTTATTACCTAATCGATTACATTCCGCTGAATAATGAAAACCAAATATCAAATTAATCTTTTTATATACTACATTTACATTCTTTTTATATGTCATATTTATATAATAAATCCATCTCATTCTAATAAAAGTTAAGAAATTTCCATATTCATATCATGTTTATAACTTTTAATATCAATTAATGTGACATCTGAGCGTAGTGTAGTATCATCTCCAGTAACAATTTCAATTTCACCGTTACTTAAAATTTTCTCGAATGCAACCTGACGATACTTAAAACAAGAAATATTCAGTTTGCGTTGAGGGAAATCCCTATCATATATACAACGAATTCTTAGCATAATATTATCCTCATATCTCAATTATTCCTAAAAATTTTTTTTCTCTTTTTATATTAGATCTTGTCTAAATGCTTCTATGGCTTCCTGTGTTGTGAATAACTTTTTCGGATTAGATGTAGGTGCTTCTGATGCTGTTTCAGGGATAGATGTTTTATTTACGTCCTCTTTTAATCCATTTTAATCACTTTGAGTCCATTTCATTAGTTTAAAGTTCAGTTTTATGTTTATAGTATCATTATTAGGTAGTTTTAGAGAAAACTCTGTATTTTCAAATTCATTTTGACTCAAATCAATAAAAAACCTCATTATATTTATTTTTTTTATTTTAATTGTTTATTTTATTTATATTTTTAATATATAAATTCTTTAAATTTGGACAATTTAAATCATCTAAATTATATAAAATAATATCGTATCCGAATAAATGTTGAATCCATCTGATTTTCTCCAATCCTTTAGCATAGAATATATAATTTTTTCTTTTCATTAATGAATGGATATATTCAATAACAGCCATTAAAGTCGAATCACCATCTTCCCATTTTAATCCATGATGATTATGATATAACCAGTTATTAGTTGTTTTATCCCGTATCGTTAACTTGGATTCTTCAATAGGAGGTTGAATAAGAAACGATTTTATATATGATATATATGTTATATACATGTTGATATGCTGACTTCTTTAGCAATAAATTTCCTATTAAAATAGACTCCCTGAACGTCTATAACCAACGTATATTCCTCTGACATTATATAGCTTAAACTTTTTTTTTAAATTCGTTTAAAAAATAGTCTTATGAGTTTCTATAAAGGTTTATAATATTTTTTTAGAATCTAATGAAATCCTATTTAAATAATTGCAAACATAAGTATGTATTAGAACCACCAATTTTATTAACTAATCGATCACTCTCCGCTGAGTAATGAAAACCAAATATCAAAAATTTCCAAATCCATATAATGTTTATAACTTTTAATATCAATGAATGTGACATCTGAGCGTAGTGTGATATCATCTCAGGTAACAATTTCAATTTCACCGTTACTTAAAATTTTCTCGAATGCAACCTGGCGATACACA
The DNA here is from genome assembly GCF_013731165.1 of Rhagoletis pomonella. Taxonomy (NCBI): domain Eukaryota; kingdom Metazoa; phylum Arthropoda; class Insecta; order Diptera; family Tephritidae; genus Rhagoletis; species Rhagoletis pomonella. The sequence continues at coordinate 685 of NW_023470076.1, read as the reverse complement.
AAACAGGAAATATTCAGTTTACGTTGAAGGAAATCACTATCATATGTACAGCGAATTCATAGCATAATATTATCTTCATATTGAAGCTGAAAATGTCTATAAAAGCGTTGTGAGCTCTCAATTATTCACGAAATATTTTTCTCTTTTTGTATTAGATCTTGCCTAAATGCTTCTATGGCTTCCTGTGTTGTGAAAAACTTTTTCGGATTAGATGTAGGCGCTTCTGATGTCGTTTCAGGAATAGATGTTTTATTTACACTGAACCAAAAATCCATCTCTAGATCAAAGAAAAACTTTCCTTACTTTAAAATCGAAAACTCTTCCTTATTATATTTATTTGTTTTATTTTAATTGTTTATTAGTAAATGTGGGTTTTCCCGTACCACACGGGGTTTTAATTTAAAATATTGATGGCCATAATATACTATAAGATATTTTTTTCCTGTCCAGTAGTACTCTACTTCAGGAAGAGGATTTTTAGGTATTTCATCACAAAACACCTGTAGGCCACGCGATTCCACATCTTCAGTAGATATTACATTCCATAGGTTCTCCATTTGTATAAAATTCAGTCTATAAACGTATATAAAAAATAGAATATTAGGTATGTTCTGGAATTCGTTCGATTTGAAATCGATAAGATTTTGGAAATATTTTTATGGATTTTTAATCATAAAACTCATAA
>NW_023470075.1:0-5078 GCF_013731165.1 Rhagoletis pomonella | reverse complement strand
GTTTAAACCAGTCTAAAAGATTGTTAGTGACATAGACTGAAAACATTCTAAATCAATTTAATTTACATATGTAAGTGAAAAAATAAGTGCGATTTTTTAAAGCAATACAGTGACCGGTAATAATTAAAGCAATGTCCAAACGAAAGCTCGTGAAAAATAATCCGAATGAACTATAGCTTCGTTTACAGAAAACACAGCGGTCGGCCCTCGGCAGGCAATGGCAAGCGTTCAAGTGTATTTCTGCCATAAAAAAGCTTCTCATAAAATTCTTTCGTTTTCCGGAGAAGGGATAAAACTGTAGGTCCCTTCATTTGCGCAACAACATGGAGACGTACGCCACATATTGGATGAGAAGCTCGGCCAAACACTTAGCAAAAGTGTAAGCGCAAAATTGTTATTTTTATTATTATTATAATCTTGTGTAAATACATATTGTGTTAATGCCCCTAACTCACAAGTTTACAGAAATAAAAAAAAAAATCCGACCTTTGACATTTTTATAATATACGATGTTCTAAGATAGTAGCGCACTTTTCGAGATATAGCCACACTTTAGGTGCACTCATTTAATTGCAATTTTCTTTGGACATAGTTGGCCAATCCTAAGCTACTTTTTACATTAGTAAAGTAAAAAATTTTAATTAATAAATAAAATAAGAGCATGCATAGCTAAATTAAATAGAAAATTTTGGAATTATGCAGTCTTATACAAATTTATGATTTCATTAATATTTAGTTCAAAATTCAACCGGATTTCACGGCACTGCTCGTGATGTTTCCGGTGCAGTAGTTCGGTGTTGGAAGTTGGTGCTCTTTTAAAATTTATGAATGAATTTTAATATTTTTATAAGGCGTTCTTCAATTACATAAAATTTTTTAAATTAAAGCGTATACTATATTATTTCGTTAAAAGTTAAATAAATTAATACATAACCCGAAAGGAATTATACATAAATATGTAATTTTTTTAAAGAAAACTTTAGTGCTAAATCTCTGTTAATAATCGCAAATTGTAACTGCAATAATTGTGCCAATAAAGGGCAAGTAATTAAATTCACAGCGGTCCAGCTGAGAATTTGCCACATTCTGTTGTACTTGTGTATGTATGTATGTACATACATAAGTTAACCGCAAAATGCATAAATCGCAGTAATAATAACAATTGAAGAATTGCCACATCAAACCATATACATACAAACATATTATTATTATAAGCATATCAATGCTAAAGTGTCAACTAATAAATGAGAAGTGATTTAATGGCAAATTAGGAAAGTTATGTAGGTACAAATATGCTTAATATAACATATTTATAGAAGCATACATATCTGTGACGATCAATTAAAGTAGCTTAAGTGACTTTAAAAGGTCTGACTTTGAATTAAACAATTATCAGTTTCCCTTGAAAATTTTTATATTATTATTTAGAGTCTTTTAAAAGGGCACCTTGAACTACACCTGTGGCTAGTTAAACGTTAAAATATTATTTCGGCACCCAGTGAAATATTTCTTTAAAAGGAAAAGGGCCTATCTCGACTTAGGCTATTTTCATTGAACGGCATAGGTATGTATATAAATTTTCATAGAAATATAATAGCATATACATACACACATACATATATGTACATGCATACATTTGCATATGCATACAAGCGATGTTATCCGTTAACTGTGGCTGTGATTAGTAATTTCAATTACTTTCGACCGAAAATTCATCATTGTTTTGCAATGCGATAGGAATAGCAAATTGAAATGCGGTCATGGCTGCGCAACAATACAAATAAAGCTCAATTGAATTGAGCTTTAACTGCTATGATAGTTACTGATGTGCTGAATTGTCGGTAGCAAATACTTCAAAAAGATTTCGTTTCTCAACACTTACTTTTCGGTACCCGATAGCGCTTCTATATATTAAACCAAGTTTAAAAACAATTGTTCAATTACTATTTTATATTATACAATTAGTACAGGTATGATAATGCATTCCCAAAAGTTAAATAATGTGGATTTGAGGGAAGCCATCAAAATTCGCCTTCTTGAACTTATCACAACATTCAAATAACATCTAATCAGTTTCCACCTTAGTAGATTCAAAGCTCAATAAAAATGCTTTGCGGCAAAATGGGTCTGAGGGCGTTTGGACTCTAGATCGTCTAACGCTCGAGCAATATGATAAATAAATAGACATTAAAATGTTATGAAATTGCATAATTTTGAAAAAGGAAAGGTGTATAGAAAAAACCAAAACCCTATTAATAAATCACATTAACTTTAACAAAGCTCTGAAATCATGAAAAGGCCTTCAAGGAAATGGCAGAATTGAACCTTTTTGCAAGTTCACATGAGAAATCTGCTTGCGACGGGATTGGAGGGAATTTTAAGTGACTAGCAGCTATAGCAAGTCTTCAACTCTCAACAGTACAACAAATTCGTATGCCCGAGGCATAATTGTGACTTCACATTGCTTGATAAAATAGTATTTCCTTTGAAAATAAAATCTTCCAATGCTCGTTAGTCGGACTTAAACGTTCGCTCTAGCTAAACTTTATGGGCTGCTTATTTTCTATATTAGTAGTGAGAACCTAAGTTTTTTCTGCAATTGCAATTAAAATTACGAGGAAATTTCCCACTCCTTAAAATACACCAATGTTTTTGAGGTCCTGTGGAAATGCTATCACAATCATTACGATTTGCAAAGTACAATACATACATATATTCATATTCATGTATAAAGGCTACCTTGCAATAGCTTAAATTGCACTTAGCATTTGCATTAATTAACAATACAGTTATTCGCACATACAAATATACTTACATATATGTACATACATAGATTAACATACTTGAGTTGCTAACAAGAAAGTGTTGTGAAACATTCGCAATAAGTAACTGCAAAATGAACTGGCAGGTAATTTCGATAAATCTGCTTAAACATAACACCAAAAGTGAACATTTGGAAAATGTATTTTATGTAAATGAACAACTTTAACTATACTATGATGATTTCAATTAGAACATTTTCAATTATAATATTCAATCAAGTGCAAGGCACACCTCAGTGGGCGAATCACCGAATTCAACCGCCAGAAGCAAGAGGATGGGCATTAAGTAGAGCTTCTTATCGCAGCCACTCACGGTTTCGGTAAAAGATGTTAACTGTCTATGCTTAGCGTCGTACAATATCAAGCAGTGCACCACAACCGTAACACCAACTCATTGGCACATCATTGTGGCTCATCACAATTCAAGGCTTTATCTGCATAAATAAGTACGTCCTACTTGCACAAGGGGCTTGTACAATTGAACGCGCAAATGCAAGTGCAAACTTTTAGCTTGCCGTGTCACAGCAGTCACAGGAATATAAAAATAGTACTAAATTACAAGAAAATTGCGTATCTTGGAATGTGAAAGTAATGTTTTTATAGGTTGATAAAAATAATCCGAGACATTGCCATTTTGCGTGTATGAGCTTTTCTCTCTGTAGAACCGCTATACAAAGAGCTATTATTCTGACTTTGCCCATCAAATAGGCGTGCTAATTTCTTGATATGAGGTAATGTGAAGATGTCTGTGAAAATCGAATACGGACTGCGCCAAATAGACAAAAAAGTACCCATTTTAGTAGTTTTTTTTTAGTTTAGTTTTTAGTAGTTTTTCATTAGAAAAGGAAAAATAGAGTTCTACAAAAGTACAAAACGTCCAAAAATTTTATGTTTGGAAAAAATAAATAAATAACAAGTGTTCTGAGCAGATTTGTGAAAATGGAACAAGTTAGGTCGAAAAAAGTTTTCCAAAAGGTCTAAAAACTTTATTCCAAGAAATCAAAAAAAAAATATTCTTAGAGCTCGTGAAAAGGGGAAAAAATGTTCTGAGCAACTTTTCAAAAGGAAAGTTATAGAGTTCCCCAAAAAGTAAAAAAATCTTATGTTCAAAAAAATAAAAATAAAAACTGTCCCGACCAGCTTTTCAACAGTTTAAGAGTGAGTGAAAAGGAGAAAAAAATATTTTCAAAGTTTTTAAAAATTGTATGTTTAAAAAACATAAAACCTGTTCTGAGAAGGTCTTTAAAGCCCTTTAGTCCTTGATAAGGAAAACGTTCTGCAATTTTAGGCCGAAAAAATGTTTCCAAAATGTTAAAAAAACTTAAAAACTGTTATTGAGAAAGAAAAAAGTTCTGCAAACTAGAGCCAAAGAAGGTGTCAACAAAGTCAAAACAATTTACTGTTTTTTTTTCAAAATTAGGAAAATTTAAATGTTAAAAAAAACCAAATAAACGAAGAAATGTAATGTAAAACAATTAATTGGAAACTGCTTTTAATAGTTGTTTAATTAGTTCTGGAGTTTTTGAAAAAGAAAGAAAAATTCCGGAAAATTAACTAGGCGGGAAAAAAATGTCAACGCAGTTTTACCGATTTGCTACATTTGTATGAAAATATGTACTTTTTCATGCTAGATCGCTAATGGTAAACTTTTGGTTGTTTCATTACCTGGGTTATTACATTTATCGAGGGTTGGTTTTACCGAAGGCATATTGTAGTTAACATTGTTAACTTACAACTACAAATGTTGACTAAGTGTTTCCGCTTTTTGGAAAATTTTTTCAGTGCAATCTAAGGAACTTTTGTTTCCTTTTCAAGAACTATACAAATATTAGGTTAATTTTCTCGACTCCCTTTTAAATTTAACTTCCAGGTAAATATCGTTATCGACTGCCTGATGTAAGCATGCGAGGGATAAAAAAAGCCCCGTTTAACTTCAACAGGCAATTGGAGAAAAATAACCTTAAAAAGCTTTTCGGAACATGTATTATATTTTGTTTTCCAAATATAAAATTTCTTAGATTTTTTTAATTTTTTTTCGGCCTAATTTTGAAGATCTTTCTTTCCTTTCCTTATTTGGTTTTAAACATTACATTTCGCCCACCCTGATGCCAAAAACATGAACGTTCAAATTTACTAGTTTTAAGTTAATGGGTTGACTTGATATGTTATACCAAAACCCGGAATACCGTGCATAAGCAAAAACCACATATTTTACCTTGTTAATTACATGAATGTAGAGTTAAGTCTCATAAAAAA